>NC_084996.1:37937761-37998447 GCF_963854185.1 Sardina pilchardus
TGCGCTCTCCTCTTAACACTGCTGCTACAACACATGCTGTCTCCTCTTAACCCTGCCTCTTAACACTGTTGCTACAACACATGCGCTCTCCTCTTAACCATGCCTCTTAACACTGCCTCTACAACACATGCTGTCTCCTCTTAACCCTGCCTCTTAACACTGCTGCTACAACACATGCTGTCTCCTCTTAACACTGCTCTTAACACTGCTGCTACAACACATGCTGTCTCCTCTTAACCCTGCCTCTTAACACTGCTGCTACAACACATGCTGTCTCCTCTTAACACTGCTCTTAACACTGCTGCTACAACACATGCTGTCTCCTCTTAACCCTGCCTCTTAACACTGTTGCTACAACACATGCGGTCTCCTCTTAACCCTGCCTCTTAACACTGTTGCTACAACACATGCTGTCTCCTCTTAACACTGCTCTTAACACTGCTGCTACAACACATGTGGTCTCCTCTTAACCCTGCCTCTTAACACTGTTGCTACAACACATGCTGTCTCCTCTTAACACTGCTCTTAACACTGCTGCTACAACACATGTGGTCTCCTCTTAACCCTGCCTCTTAACACTGTTGCTACAACACATGCTGTCTCCTCTTAATCCTGCCTCTTAACACTGTTGCTACAACACATGCTGTCTCCTCTTAATCCTGCCTCTTAACACTGTTGCTACAACACATGCTGTCTCCTCTTAATCCTGCCTCTTAACACTGCTGCTACAACACATGCGCTCTCCTCTTAACCATGCCTCTTAACACTGCCTCTACAACACATGTTGTCTCCTCTTAACACTGCCTCTACAACACATGCTGTCTCCTCTTAACACTGCCTCTACAACACATGCTGTCTCCTCTTAACACTGCTGCTACAACACATGCGGTCTCCTCTTAACACTGCTGCTACAACACATGCGGTCTCCTCTTAACACTGCCTCTTAACACTGCCTCTGCAACACATGCTGTCTCCTCTTAACACTGCCTCGGCTCTACAACACATACTGTCTGTCTGAAAGGCACAGCTGCGTCCAGCCCGTCAATAGACTTGAGCAGTGGGCGAAGTTCTATGTTACTGTATTTATCAGTGGACAAAACCTGTAAGGTCAAAGGTCAAGTGCAGAGGAGAAAAAACATGGAGGAACTACGGACAGCAAGATCATTGTATAATCCATTACAGTTTGAATGGTGTTTTCTTGGCTTGATCTCTTTTACTTTAGGTTAGGTTAGGTTAGGTGAATTTTATTGTCCCCTCAGGGAAACTTGTCTTGCAGTCAGGTATGCATAAATAATACAAAAATACACAAAAGACACAAGAAACAAAAAATACACAAAGGACACAGAAGGCAAAAAAAGAGTCACAAACGGATACAAATTAAGAAACAAACAAACCTTTACAGACAGTGTGTGAGAGTGTGTGTTAACGAGTGAAAGTGAATTGTTAAAAATTAAGAAAGAAATGCAGGAAAGGTCATTGTGGAATCGATTACAGGCATGAAATTGTAAAAATATGAGGCATGAAATTATAAAAAATGAAGAAATGCAATCCATGTACCATTTACAATCTCATGGTCTTAGTCTGAAGAAACAGAGACATGCTGATGTTAGGGCCGGTAGCCACAGACAGGTTTGTCTTCACCAGTCTTGATCATGACTGAGTCCTCTAGCTTTTTCCCCCATGATGCCAGAGTGTAAACAGAGAAGGTTTCAGTCACGACCAAACCCGAGCGGAGCCCTTTCTCTCTCTCTCTCTCTCTCTCTCTCTTTCTCTCTCTCTCTCTCTCTCTCCCTCTCTCTCTCTCTCTTTCTCTCTCTCTCATTCTCTCTCTCTCTCTGTGGGCTGGCTGTCTCACCTCATCACACTCCTGTCTGTGTCGCACCCGATCACACCGCGCTAACGTGCGCTCGTTTCCAACAAGTCAACCCCTTTCAGCCTGCTCTCAGAGGAAGCCCCTGGCCTCACGGTGAGGGTGTGAGGGTGGGTAAAAAATACTGGGTCAGGTGCCTGGAGAGTTGGGCTCCGCGGGGAAGCGAAGTGCGCGACTTTACTCCCGCCGGCGCAGCTCTCTCCAGCGCCGATGAGGGCTGCCGTGATTAAGCCATGACAATGGGCCAGTCACAGTGCTGCATTTCAATTTCAAAGTATCAGAGGAAACGTAATAAGAACATTATCCGCCTGCCGTTCATGAAATAATGTAATGTAAAGCGTGGGGCTTCATGCTTGAGGAGCGTGCTGTTCCATGGGGATAGAGGGCAGAATAGAGCTGTGTTACTCTGTGTCTACTGTCACCTCCCCTTAGACGCTAACTAGTGAGTCTGAGGGCGGCAGGTGTGTGTGTGTGGTGTGTGTGTGTGTGTGTGTGTGTGGTGTGTGTGTGTGTGTGTGTGTGTGTGTGTGTTTGTTTGTTTGTTTGTGTACACTACCCCCAGGACAGATAAAGTAACTTAACTTAGTTGGTGGGTTGTACAGTATGGCACCCCATGACCCAGGAACTCATGAAGGCTCACTGGGCTATCAGTGGTTTTGTGTCATCGGGAGTGTGTGAGTTCAGCGGTTGCTCAGGTTGAAGCTTTTATTGAGCCCTTCTCTTCTCTTCTCTTCTCTTCTCTTCTCTTCTCTTCTCTTCTCTTCTCTTCTCTTCTCTTCTCTCAGGCCCGCAAAGCCCTGGCTGACCGGCAGAAAGACCTGGAGGTGAAGACCCAGCAGCTGGAGATCAAGCTGAGCAACAAGACCGAGGAGGACATCAAGAAGGCCCGGCGCAAATCCACGCAAGCAGGTAAGACGCGTACTGTACCTGAGCCTTTCAAGCACTGCAAAGACAGCGCACACCCAAAGCACAACTAATGCTTCTGGTTCCTCAAATCTGCTGATGGATATGGAGCAGCAGCAGATCTACTGCCTTGTCTCTGCTTAGCTCAACGCTTTTTGGTGGTTGTTGTGAATTTGAGCCAATCCTAGTGTTAAATCAAATGAGACAGTGCCATTCTCCCTGCATTACTAGATAATCACCTGGCACACAGTTCACCCGATAAAATCAATCATGAGACTATGAGGATGGCCACTCTCCACACCTCATCCAATGTGTTTTGTCTGAATTGTATAGTAAGAGATATGCTCTTGTATCGATCATTGTCATGTTCTAAAGAAGTAATTGAGAAACTACTACATCAGACTAAACCATGCAGTGCATGCACAAGTAGCCTTCTTCCACTCCTGTGTGAGGAGGGAGAGCAGAGCACTCGTTTGCTGTCGAGCTGAAATATCTGGCTCCTTTCTCCAGAATCGCAAGCCGTGCTTTTAAATCTCAGTTGTCACTGCTGGGTCCGTTTTTATTTGGGTGAGGGGTCTCACAGCCCAGCTCTGCGCACAGCCTCCCCACAGGTGTCCTGGAGCAGTGCCATTCCTCCCAACGTTTCTGCCTTTTACTGCTCTAACTTTTAAATGAGTTTTTTATTTGACGTGGTGTGTTTTTGTGTACTCTGATATATATACATTTCATTTCTGGTGAGTTCAGCGGTCTAACTCATGCGTAATGATACGCCTGTAGTCACTGCACTGCACTATGCTGAAATGTTCTGGAAACTCAGCAGAACGTTGTCGGCCATTACCTGCCCGTTGTTGTGCTGCCAATGGGGAGCCATTATCAGGGTCTGGCTGCGTTTATAACACTGAGCTGAGGCAGAGTGTGTCCTGGTGAACTCTCCAGGATCCTGCATTGTTATGCTGATCTGCAGCTCTCACAGCCCACAAACTCAGTCCCACAGCATCCTCATCTCTTTCCTCTCCTCTTTCATTCTTCTTATCACTCCCTCTCTCTCTCTCGCTCTCTGTTTCTCTCTCTCTCTCTATGTTTCTCTCTCTTTCTGTTTCTCTCTCTTTCCTTCTGTCTCCCTCTCTCTCTCTTTTTTTTACCTCTGCCTTCCCTCTTTCCTCTCTCATTCTCTCTATCCCTCCCTTTTTTCACTCTTTTCCTCTTCTCATCCCCCTCTCCTTGCTCTCCTCCTGCTCACCCCGTTGGTGGAGCTTCGGAGTCCTCTTTCTGCAGGACTAAGCCTTCGCCAGCGTCGAGAGTGAACTCGTCTTTTGTGTTGCGTAAGCTGCTTCCCAGAGCCCACTCTTGGCGCAGGAGCATCCATCTCTCTCTCTCTTTCTTTCTCTTTCTCTCTCGTTCTCTTTCTCTCTCCATCTCTTTCTCTCGCCTGCCGTTGTTATTGCTGTAAGTGCTTGCACTGCGTTATATGAATGGGGGGGGGGGGGGGGGGGGGGGTAGGGAAAGTTCCCGCAGTGTTTTTATGGTCGGGCTGGAGGCGTGATGGACAAGGTGGAAAACATAGGCCTACTGTTGGAGTGAGAGAGAGAGGGATAGAGAAAAGGAGGAGAGAGAGAGAGGGAGGGAGGGAGGGATAGAGAAAGGGAAGAGAGGAAGAGGGGGGCGGAAAAGAGCGAGAGGAAAAGAACAGCAACCGACAAAAATGTGAGAAGTTGGTAGGATGAGAGAGAGAGAGAGAGAGACTGAGAGAGACTGAGAGAGAGAGAGAGAGAGAGAGGAGTTCTTGGCAGAAGTTCAGACCCCCACACTGAGGCGAGTGGAACTGTACCGGTTCTGTTCAAGCGGTGTTGGGGAAGGCTGGGCTGATCTATTTTTACGGTTCTAATGGGCCCGGCGGGAGCGGGGGACTGCTAGCCGCGGCCCAGAATGCTAATCTGTTGGCCGCCCCCAGCGACGGTGTCAATGCTGCTCCCATCCTGCTCCGGCCCAGCTCAGTGGGGGCGCAGCGACAGGAGGAGGAGGAGGAGGAGGAGGGGGAGGGGGAGGGGGAGGAGGGGGGGGGGGGGGGAGACTCGTCCAGCGTGCGGTTCACACGCTCTGATGAGGGGGAATCCAACCCCAGGGGGACAGGGAATGGCGCGGGTGTGCATGTGCAATGCAAGAAATGTGTGTGTGTGTGTGTGTGTGTTTACAGACATGCACTTGTTGACCTATGCTGCACAAGAATAGACTCACTCACACACACACACAGTCAATTCAGCTCTGTAATCCAGAACCATACCACCACGTACACACATATGTGTGTGTGTGTGTGTCTGTGTGTATGTGTTTGTGTGCTGTATGTGCACACAAACAGAATAGCTAACAGATTTTTATGATGGCAGTATTTCTCAGGCTGATGAACTGCGTCATCTATTACAGGTGGTGCTGTACACACACACGCGCACACACACACACACACACACACACACACACACACACACACACACACACACACACACACACACACACACACACACACACACAAAAACTCACACACAAACACACAAACACACAAACACACGCACACACACTCACACTCACACTCACACTCACACTCACACTCTCTCTCTCTCTCACACACACACACACACACACTATATAAGTATATACATAGACAGGACAGACACACTCTCCCACATGTTGTCCAGCATATCTACAGCACATGTCCAGTTATCACATGTGTTTCTGTTTGCACACACATGCACTTTCCCACGAGCAAATAATTGGACGAGGAAACGGGCAGAATTGCAAAACACTGCTGAAACGAATGATCATCTTTTCCTCTTTAAATGCATTCTCACAAAGATCTTTCACCCAGAACCACCCCTCCACTCCCCTGCAGTCTCTGAGACAGACAGTGGGGGTAATGTTGTGTGTCGTTGTGTGTTGTGCAACAACAGTTGTGTGTCTGTTGAGTGAGTGTGTGTCTGTGTGTATGTGTGGTGTGTGTGTGTGGTGTGTGTGTGTGTGTGTGTGTGTGTGTGTGTGTGTGTGTGTGTGTGTGTGTGTGTGTGTGTGTGTGTGTGTGTGTGTGTGTGTTTGTATGTGTGCGTTGAACTCCAGGTTGCTAGTTGCTTCATCTTTGCAGGAGAGCACCCCCCCCATCCCCTCTCCCCTCCTCCTCCTCCTCCTCTCTATTCCCCAAACCTCACGACCTCATGGATTTATCTGTCTCTTGAACGCCAACGCCACCCCCACCCATCACCACCCCCGGTCTGGTCCTCCTCCTCTTCCTCCTCCTACTCCTCCTCCTCCTCCTCTGTCTGTCCTCCCACTGCTGGAGTCGGTCACAGTTCCCAGGCTGAGGCCTAATCAATGGTCCTGCATTAAAGCTCCTTACCCAGTGTGTGTGTATAGGGACACACGGGGGCTAATAATGAGCGCGTTCGGCTCGGCTCGGTTCTGCACAATGCTGCGCTGCTGAAGATGAGGAGGAAGACGAGGAGGAAGACGGGGACGGGGACGGGGGCGAAACGAATGCATATCATTAGACAGGGGGTCTGTTTCTCATTTCCATACAGATTAAAATGTGTTCTTATTTCAGACAGGCTCATTTCTGCTCCGCGAATATCCTCACTTGGTCTGGTGCTCTCCCTCCCTCCATCCCGCCCGTCCGCCTGCGCACACACACACACACACACACACACACACCCTCAACAGAACACAGAGACACTGCCTGTCTCTTCCTCTCTCTCTCATATTCTCAGTTACACATGCTCTCATTCTCTCTCTCTCTCTTTCTCTCTTTCTCTCTTTCTCTTTCTCTCTATTTCTCTTTCACACACACACACACACACACACACACACACACACACACACACACACACACACACACACTCAGAGGACTCACACACATGCTTTGCTCTGTTGCTTTCTCTCACTCTGTATTTCTCTCCTCAGTGCTATCTCTCCCTCGCTCCTCTTAACGGTAATACGATGTGCTGTGTTAGCGTGAGCGTATGCGCCGGACACTGCAGTTTCCTCTCTGCTCGCTCATGATGTGCTGCATTCAACAGCAGGCCGCCTTCAGTGGCCACAGGCTGCCTCCTACTGGTGACGTAGAGTACTGCCTCGCTGACCTGCCTGCCTGCTCTGTCCCTCTCACAGGAGATGACCTCATGCGCTGCGTGGACCTCTACAACCAGGCCCAGTCCAAGTGGTTTGAGGAGATGGTCACGTCTGGTTTGGTACGTGCAAAGTAAAAAGTCACTAGTTAGTAGTTAAGATCCTGCCATGTTTTTAGGACAGTGGACCCTAATTTCAAAGATGGGCAAAGTGCAATGGCTGAAGTCTAATTAGAGCTGATTTAATAATTAGGCAAACACAATTTGCTAACTTAAATACCATGGGCCAGACCTTAAGCGTAAAATTAATACGCCAGCTCAAAGCCTCCATGTGCCTCACAATAGCTACAGTTTATGCATGAGAATTTTGCCTGACCTGTTGACAGACTTTGCACTTCTTTGCCATTGACATTAGGGCACTGTGTGTTTGGACAGTGTTTTATCTATGTGATGTTGGACAGTGTTTGTGTTGGACAGTGTTTATCAGTGTGATGTTGGACAGTGTTATCTGTGTGGTGTTGGACAGTGTTTATCAGTTTATCAGATCATTAATCCTGACCCTTGACCTCTTGGTCCCTCTGCAGGAGCTGGAGCGGTTGGAGGTGGAGCGGGTGGAGTTTGTCCAGCAGCACCTGCGTCAGTACACCACCCTCAGGCACGAGACCGACATGTTCAACCAAAGTGTGAGTCCAAAGTCTCTCCATCACACCCACGCATGCTTCTCAGCAGGCTGGCACTGGATGCTACTGACATGCCATCTCTCAATAGCAGAAGCACATGTGTGCCTTAGTCACATCAGTAAGCTGTTAAGATATCATGAGAATTTCACGAGCCCAACATGCCGGCGATTGGATTTCGTCCTGCAGCTCAGGCTGGAAACTTGCACGTTCATTTCTTCTGCTTCCGTTCCACATTTGCTGGAACCAATCACAAACAGGCTTATCCACCAGGCGCACCCGGATCGTGGGTCTCATTGGTTGAAGGGCTATCCAAGCATACAGAGTCATTTGAACTATGTCCATTAATCAAGTCTCTTGTGCAGTAGAAATACACTGCAGACTCCCCAGACTATGTTCAATCTCAAAAGATGACAAGTCTGGTGATAGCCAGACTAATGACATCTATCAATAGTAGATGCCATTTTTTGCCGCTGTCACATCAGTAAACTGTTAAGATATCAGGAGAATTTCCATGGCCATCTTAAACATTAGAAACATGACTGTGTTTCAACAATGGAAATAATCTACCCTGAAATCTTGGTTGCACAGTATTGCATCGGCCATGTAAAATGTTACGTGTTACTGAATCATTAAGGTCTGTCTCAGTAGGAAATCCCAGTAGACTAAAGACTTTGTAAAGTATGTAAACCCTACAATACTGCAGTGCTAAGGACCATTCACAACAAGAGCGATAACGCTAACTATAATCATAACAATAAAAGCGTCCACTGACTAACGATATGGAAAGGCTCTCCTTCTGTTGGTGAATGTGATGGAAATTTGATGTATTCTGATTGGCTGCCAGCTTTTTATCGTTCTCAAAATCACTCTGAGAGTGATCCCCAACTAAATTGTTCTTCATGTCGTAATCGTTATAGTTTATGTGTGGACAATGTCATTCATATTAGTAAGAATGACACCATTATCGTTATCTTGGTTAGTGTGAACTGCCCTTTAGACAGGCAGTTGTCACCAGTAATGTGCAGAGAAGCCATTCAACAGAGAGTCAGTCGCCAGCATCCCCATCTCTTTAGACTTTGTGGAGGTGTACAGTACATCATCTCTCTCTATCATCCTCATTATAGATAGAATCAGAATCAGAATCAGCTCTATTGGCCAGGTTTGCGTAAACAAACAAGGAATTTGATTCCGGTTAATATTTGCTCTCAAAGTACAACACTCAACAATAACATAAAAAGAATAAAAATACAGACCAGTAAGAATAGAATTAAGGGCAGTGGAATAAGGCTACGTATAAGAATAAATACAGTATGCTCATTTGCAATAAATAGACACTATGGGTGGGAATGCAACTGTCTGGAGGGGGCGTCCGGCCGGCAATGTCCGCCTTCTTGTCCGTGTCAGGTTGCCATGGTCGTGGACACCTCAACAGGCACAGGCAAGATACAATTGGCAAGAGGGTGAGAATAGTGCAATATTAGTATAGTCTCTGTGTGTCTACGCAGTTCTGTTGCTTATGACTAGATAGTACTGTGTAGACAGTGCTAGTGCTCTGGGACTGGAGCCGGGGAGACCCAGTCCAAAGCCGCTGACTCACCGATGGGCTTTACATTCGGAGTGCCTCCTCAGACTCACTCACCGTCACCGACGGGTCTGAGCACAGCTTGCTCATTCAGATTCAGGGGTGTGCTCCAGATAACCTCCCAAACTCTAAATGAGAGCATTCCCAGTTTAGCATAAGAGATAGAGAGAGAGGGGGAGGGAGGGAGAAAGAGAGAGAGAGAGGGGAGGGAGGGAGGGAGAGAGAGACATCACTCACAACACACTCATATCATTCAGATTCAGGGGTGTCTTTCTCAACCCTCACATCTCTGAGCATCACCAGGCTTCACTGGCCGGCAGCCACTCCACTGGGACCAATGGGACTGTAACTGATTCAGGTCTTTGTCAGGCTCTCTTTCTCACACTGGAGGGCTGGAGGGAGTCAGGCCCAGTGCCAAATACACCCCCCACAGCACAGGTCTACACAGACACACACACACACACACACACACACACACACACACACACACACAGACACACACACACTCACACACACACACACACACACACACACACACACAAAGCACAGTACAGGTCCACTCACACACACGCACACACGTAAAGCACAGTACAGGTCCACACACACACACACACACACACACACACACACACACATACACACACTCACAAAGCACATACATACACACACACACACACACACACACACACATACACACACACACACATCACAGCTCCACACAGACTGCTCATTCTTCACCTTCACTGGGAACGTGGGGGAGTCGTCTATCTGTCCGGCTGCGCTGGAAGCGTGACTAATGATTGCTCATTCACTGATTCCTTGATTAGTGTGTAGGTCACCTCAGGCTTCTGCTTGATTCAGCCGCAACACTTAAACAAGAACTGACTGCAAAGTTGGCGAGCTGCCCCACTTGTTAGCGTTTGATAATGATTGACTGACTGATTAATTGAGTGAATAATTAAGTGACTGAATGAATGATTAATTGACTGACTGAGCCACTGATAATTTGTTGTTTGCTTGATTGATTGCTTGATTGATTCATTAATTTATTGATCAATTGATTGATTGATTGATATCCTGTGCGTTGACAGACTTTGGAGCCTGTTGACCAGCTTCTGCAGAGTGTGGACCCAGCCAAAGACAGAGAGCTGTGGGTGCAGGAGCACAAGACGGGCGACGTGCGGCCTGTGGACATGGACATTTAGTGGACGCCCGTCCCTGCTGGTGCCAGACCGGCCCGTCGGGTGGAATTGGGTCTGGTGTGCATGAGTGGCTGTGACCCGTGCAGGTACAACTCTCCCCCTCTCCTCTTCCTCATCCTCTTCCTCTTCCTCGATCCCTCACTCCGTCTCCCGGCCCATGCGTCCTGTAATGCCTCTCTGTAGGCACTCTACCCTCTCTACTCTTATCATCCATGGCATCCGCCAGCGTCAGCATGGACTTCACTTCCCATAATACATCTAGTGTCTGAGCCGGACTGCAGCAGTGTTAAGATGCAGAGCGAAAGGGTGCCCTCTACTGGACTGACCATGCAGCTGATTTCACTGGGGTGTGACATCATGACAGTGGCGTCATGCTTCGGTGTAAATGGCAATTCTACAAACACTGCAGTTTTCCTCACAGGCCTCTCCTTTAATGAAATATTTCTTTTTTTTTCTCCGTCTTCAGTCTTATATTCTTGTCTTTTTTATTTCAGTCTTGTTTTATTTCTTCTTGTCTTTTTGTAGTATACCCTTATTGGTAAAAAGGCCAGGCAAGGCAAGGTAAAAACACGAAATAGCATCTCTCTGTCCAGTGATTTTGACATTTTGAGAGAAAATGCTTAAGATGCCCGTCAGTAGTGAAGTTAACAGCATTTTTAAGCTTTTGACATACTTTTGGGAGGCGATAACATTTGTGTCCACATGGATGATACTCTTCCACCATTTTGAAGTTCCCCACCACCTACAGCAAAATGGATACCAGCAGATATCAGACTTTGAAAGTAAAAATTGTGTGATTTTGTCTCATTGAGCATCGAGAGCACAGTTCAGAAAACATTCCGTAAATCAAACATCAAACTAGGCTTAGGCGTACTGTTTGACAAACACTGAACATGAATAGAAAAGAATAACATTCTGCATGAATATTATATATTTATATAGATTTAATTTACTGAAAGATGTATACAAATTTTTCATAGAGGAATGTACAGTACGTGAAACTTTGTGGGGAAAATGACTAAAACATTATTTTGGCATTTGTGAACTGTTTACGCAGTCATGTAGTTTAGTGTTCTTACTGATAATTGACAACTACATAGATTCTGTTATATTACATTATATTACTAATTGATACCCTTATAGATAAATCTTGATTAGATATGAATCTCAAGCCTAAATCAAGCACGGGTTTGTATGTGGCCTGTGTACAGTATGTGATAACTTCGCTGGCTGTCTCTGTCTCCCAGATCTAAACAAAAACAAACCTTTGAGATATGAACCTGACACAGGACTGTTGCCCAAGCTGACTTCTGACTTCAGATACTGGTGCCACCGCGTTGACCCAGTACATAGTTCCCAGACACGTCAGCCACCCGAGATTAACTGTGTGGCCCTTCAGCTGTCGGCTTGTCTGTGAGAATGTAACCCGCTGAAGGTGGAGTTTTTCATCCATCGTTGGCGTGTGCATCACCTCTCTCATCAGGCCAAATCCCAGTAAGCAGCACAATGTTACCCAGGTTCAGCGCAGGGGTCACCTGATCCCAGGTCATAGTCCAAAGGTTAAAGGTGCAGCAGATGTGACTTAAAATGGTGGCTTTTGTTACAATGTACACCTTTTAGTGCCTAAAGGTCAAACGCCTTGGAATGTTCGTGATATAGTCCATGTCATAGCTATATAATTGATGCCTGTATGTATTTGTAAATACAGTTTGTGCTATATTTTTCTTCAAACAATTTTTTGTTTTGTTTTTGTTTACTCTTCACAGAGGGGTGTGCTCTTAGCATACGCGTTATATAAATTCTATTGTATAAACTCTATACATTCGGTATCCATGTTTATTGTTTTTTTATATTATTACCATTACAGAAAAACAACAAAAGAGTGATATTGGCACACAATTGTGGCAACACAAATCCCTCATGCAAATCCAAAGTCCCTAAAATATCTGTTTACAAGAAGTCTGTTGATGTTGGTTTGCTCAAAAAAAAATAGATTTTTGCTAAAAACGTTATTAATCCACCAGAGAATTTGACTCGACGTAAGGCATGTCAGGCCACAGGCAGCCTTTCACCTAGGTGTGTATCCATGCAATTCATGCAGACCTCATAGTGAAAGCATGAGATAATCCCAAATGAATGTGTGGGATTAGGTTGCTGTGTTTTGGTTAGATGAACTGGCAAACTGCACCAAAACACAGTGTACAAGCATCGTGTTTACTTTTGTTTTAGCGTGACGTAACACATGACAAAAGCGAGAGACTGTCACAAGGAGTTCTGAGACTTTCTACCCAGCGATGTTACAGTTACAGATGTCTTCAGTAACAGTGATAGCAGTATGATGCTGTGACCATTTAATAGCATGTGGCTTCATCTGTTATTTTATCATCAACTTGTCATGGCAGGATATCTGCCACAGCATTTTACTTTCAGGTATAAACAGGGAAAGATGCCAATTTGCCCATGCTTTTGGTTGGGTACTTCCCACAATGGCCGCTCAATGACCAAGCCTAATTAAGCCAATACAATGTAAAGCAGGATTCAGCAGCAATGCACAATTGGCCAGAAACAGCCGCAACACGCGCTGAATGCTGTTTAAAAAAAAAAAAAAAAAAAAACAAGCCCTCCGTCGCAGTACAGCACGCAATGTCGGCAACAGCCAATCAACAACCCTAACTTGATCAGTTGATGACCTGATACTAACGTGGAGCTCAAGTTCCCAGAGTTGAATGGGCACGTGAAGATCTCTGTCTGGGTGAGCATGTAGTAAGCGCTCCACTCGACCTACTTCAACAGCATCACACTGCTGGCAGCATCTCCATTGAAATGATACCTCAGAAAAGTGTCCCATCATCAGTTCAGTAGTGCTGTTGTGGTTCTGTTATCAGATGATATTGCCTCTTCCTTTGGGCCTGTTGGGTTTTTTTTACTTTATGTTGTATATTTCTATACAGAGGCTGGCAGCGCAAACTATTTAACTGGTTTGAGTTTTGTGTACGTGGGGCATGTTTGAGTTAACTTTGTTGTTAACCACTCCCGGTCCGACCTCTCAGAACGAGACGAGACGTTTCACTGAATATATCCTCCATGTTGCATTGTTGTGTTAGATAAGTGTGGTCAATGATCTGTGGTCTCTGTGTGTTTTTGGCTCAGTCGTTCAATTAAGTGTATGTGTTTGTAAAATGCATTTTTACGATAATCTCTGTAAAATGTTGATTTTAAATTGGTGAACAGTCTCCACTCATAACACAGTGTTCATTAACTCAAACGTTTATGAAATTGTCAAGTTTGTTTTTGAATTTGTCCACAATAAAATGAAAACATGTAATAAATCCTTGTTGATTTTGTGTATATTAATATTTATATTCATATTTAAATTTTCAGTGTTCATAATCCAGGTTGAGATGAAGGCATTGTTTACTGTGAGTAACATGACTGTTGTACCTCATTTGTTTTCAAATCCTGTGTTTTGTTGTCTATCCTAACAAATGGATAACCCCTGTGGTGACTTGGAAGTTCAGTAAATAGGATTTGCCCTCTTAAGCAGATGAAAGTCAACCTTTTGGCTTGTCTCTTTTGGCTGATCGTCATTGGCCGGTGGGAGCCTCCGAACCAGGACGAGTATTAGTGTGGGCCAGTCACCCTTCAGATGAAGATGCTTAAGCCCGGTATTTTTGGCCTAACCCCAAAAGCTGCAGTAAAGCCCAGAGCCTTTGTCAAAGAGAAATTGCACATAAGAACCTCACCCATGATGAGCATCTTGCGTGAGGACATCTCCCTTTCCAATCGGAACCCATCAAATTAACTCTAAAAGTCATTCATTCGGTCCCTCTCACAACCTGTAAGGTATACATCTAGGCATAGTCCTTTGCAGCATTTTCTTAAAACAAAGCAAAATGAATCGACTGAATTTAGATTTTGTTTATTAAAAGCAACATATAGGTCCATAAAAAGTGAACACATCTTCATTTAACATAACCAGCAGTGATTTGGAGACCAAAACTACAGTGCTGTACCTTGAAAGGAATTACTTGGTACAAAGTATGCAAAATGTGACTTCATTTCTCATCTCACCTGAACAAGGTGTGAAGTTACTGAAATGTCAGTAGGTTTATGTCACCCAAGCAAAACACACAAGCGTTCCACCGGTCTAAAAGGCAAGTACGGTCACAAGACTCTGAGGCAGACATTTGTATGGGCGTAATGAGTCCAAACCAGTGTCTATGAATCCAGTGGGATGTGTTGAAGAAGTAGGGTTGTAGGTTAGCCTTCTGCTGACAGCACATATCTATCAAAATAGTCCTATAAAGCACACCGCGTAACTGGAAAACATTCACTTATAGGAGCAAATTCTCTTGTTCGGCAACTTTTCAATACAACACCATAACTAGCCATCTATTCAGGACAATTGTCCATAATGATCTAAAATATCATCGATTCTAAAAGGATTCTTCTGACGGACAGTTGTTACCCAGAGCATTACACAAGCTCTGTCGAGGTTTTGTCTGGTATTGTTGCTAACAGATAAGCGGTGTGAGATGCTGGAAACCACTCAGTGGACTGAGATCTAGTTTGAACAGAACTCTATTAGAACCTCTGCTGCAGGTTCTCCCACGGCCCGCTAGTCCCCACAGCTGCAGAGAGTTCCGTGATCAAACCAAGACCTAGAACTGACTGGAACATGCTATGTGGAAAGTGAAATTATCACGGATGTGATCATGGTGGTGCTCACTTAGCCTTGCACATATCCAGGGCCCCGATCTGTAAATAGAGTCAGGGAGTGTATTCGTGTGGGTATGTATGTATGTATCTGTTTTCTGTGTGTGTGAACAGTGAGGCTTTTTGAACAGTCTTGACTGTGTTGACGGATGGATGAGTGATCCAGGTCATCCTCTGAGCATTTTAGTTTGTCTTTTCCCTCAGTTTGTTTTTGATCTTCTGAGGCTCATCGTACTGCATCAACCGGAGGATGTCCTGGTTGTCCAGCACGCCCTGTATAAACTCCCCCTCTTTGATTTTATCTGCGATAAAAATGATATTATTAGAACTATTAGTCACTCAATGATCAGTTTTATTAGGAATACTGAGTAAGTGGGTGCTTTGAATCAAAACTATGTAAACAGTATTGAAATTGAGACATAAACACCATATAAGCAAAACCATATAACTTCATTCATTATTCTGATCATTATAATGGTGTGATAATTATCAATAAAACTGCTATGGGGCTGTATTGGTTGAAATGAATACTCAAATTACCATTTTCTTCCTTTCCAAAATAGTTCCAGATTTTATCTGCTCGCTTCTCTGGTGAGTTCTCGTCCTCTGGGAGATCCTCCTGGTCCTCGGTTGGGATCATGTTGAATATCGCCTGCGTCAAAACACAACGTGACACACACTTGTTCCATGGGTCAAATGGCAGCTGATTCAGCCATCTGATATGAAGAACACAGCAATAATATAATCCAATTGAAGCCTAGTCGGCTACGCACTAAGAGATTGACTTAATTAGCTGGTTAAGCAGTTCTTCTCCTGAGCACCTTTACTGTGGATGACCTAAATCCACTCTAGTGGGAGCTGCCCGTATCCTACTGCCGTGTTTCTGAAGAGAGGTGTCCATCTGGAACTCAGCCTGCACTTGTGACACTTGAGAATAGCGCTTCATGTTCATTACCCAGTTGTATTAAAGTACAGTATATTCCACAGCAAATATATTTTATTACCTTAACTGAGGATTTGCTTCAGTGAAAACGACTAAAGACATATTTTGTATTTATTGAAAATACACCAGGGCCCTAATTTAAATGCTGTGCAATGTGCAAAGCCAGTTCATGAGCAAAGTTCTAGTACATGTGGTATGCAAGAGCTTTTATGTTGACCCACTAATGTCTGTGGTTAGGAGCTTATTAAATGTGTTAAGCTACCTTTAGTTAGACTTGCACTTTGCACTTTGCCTAGCATTTGAATCTGGGCTTCTAATTTAATTAGTTAGGACTTAAATGCTGCCAATTACTACCATATAGGTATAAAGCAGTGTTGCCCACCAATACTAATCAATACATCAGATCTACTGCCAGTCATAGACTATTACCATATAGGCCGAAAGTAGTATTGTCCAACACCAGTCGAGATATCAGATCTACGACACGCAATATAACTTTCTCCCCATCCCTCTCACCTTGACAATTTCCTGGATCTCATTTTTACTAATGGTGCCGTTGCCGTCCACGTCGTAGAGCGAGAAGGCCCACTCGAGCTTCCGCGTGGTCTTCCCAGTCGAGGTGAGGTGCAGGGCCACGATGTACTCCTTAAAGTCCAGCGTGCCGTCGGCGTTGGTGTCGAAACTGCGGAAGACGTGCCGCGCGTAGTCGGTGGAGTTGGCGTCCGGGAAGAAGCTGGCGTAGATGCCCTCGAACTGCTCCTTGGTGATGCGCCCGCTGGGGCACTCCTTGAGGAAGCTCTGGTACCAGGTGAAGAGCTCCTCCTCGGTGTACTTGGTGTTGAGCTTCAGTTCCTCCAGGATCTCCTTGGACAAGGCGCTGCTTTTGCTGTTTCCCATCCCGGATGCGCTTCTCGGGGTCTGTCTTTTGTGTGTGTGATGTGTGTATGTGTGTGTGTGTCAGAGGAGGGTGGCTTCTTGCTGTGTTTCTCTTCTCTTTATCTCTCTATCTCTCTTGTCTCCCTCCTTCTCTCGCTCTTTCCTTCCTCGGCCCTCACACGTGCACGCTTGCTCTCCCTCCTCTCTGGGTGTCTGTGTGTGAGCGAAAAGCCATCAGCTCTCTCCACCTACACGTCTCCGTCTTAGCGCTGAATAGGATTAAAGATATCTCGTCTTAAATCCAGACAAGCTTTCTGGAGGATTAATTAACTATGTCATACCTGTTGGAGGGCATGCTATTGTTGTGGTCAGGTAAATGGGTGGACTGGGGACTGGTCAGCAGGTTTTTTTTTTTACGACTCAACACGACTAAATGAACGCTCTTAAGTATTACACATGACCGGATGTTAAATTGCTTACGCTAGAGGCTTAGCAAACTACGCACAATGGTCAGATCTCGCTCTTCACATGCCCATATCCCCACATGTAAACAAACCAGATGCCCACTAATCTAATCAGAGATCATAACTTATGGTGGAACACAGGCTACCAAGGGAAAGGGATTGCTGAGTGGTTGCATTTTTTTTTTTTTTTGCTCATGATGGAACTGGCACACACAATGTCATTTTAGAAAATCTGTTTTGGGGTGGGGTGGGGGGTTTGTGGGGGTTAGGCGGGGGGGGGGGGGGGGGGGGCGGCAATTGAAACATATTAGACATTAAACAGATGGTTTGATAAGTAAATGGTGGAACATCTCTCAGGGTGGAGATTATTTATTGACACACTCTCTTTCTATCTCTCTCTCTCTCTCACACTCACACACACACACACACACACACACACAGAGAGAGAGAGAGAGAGAGACACACGTTGTTTCTACTACTGTGTACAGTGAAAAACGTCAGTGCCAGTCAATGCAGCCTGAGCCATGGGTAGAGTCCCAGGCAGATCATTCGGCCATCTGCTGTCAGAGTAATTGGACTGCTGTGAGAGCAGGTAATTATGACGGTAATTACATGACTGGGAAGAGACACAGGTTGTCAACAAGGCTGCTTTAATCTCACACACAACCGCTTCTCCTTGTTTACAGAAATTAATTTGGTGCCCGTGGACTGAGACGACAGTTGAATCCACCAGAGCTTACGCAATAGGACCAGGCTTGGTTGGCAGCTTGCTGTTTGGTCGCCTGGCAAGGCCCAGCATGGCCAGGGTTGGATTAGGTCATGATTGACTTAAATGGTTCATCACTCTCTCTACTCGCAAATGTTCATTTTTAAATAAAGAAGACTGTAAGTCGAATCCAGCAGAAATCTTTTGCCAAGTTCTGCCAGTTTGTGTGTTTTTGAACGTAACCTTCTAACTGAAAACGAGTCTCATTTTGTGTCAAGTGAAGAACTGATACATTTTCACTAAGCTATGAAGTTTTTGTCCAAAGGGTGAAACCAAAATAACAGTATGCAGGCCATATACGATAGCCTATTTAACCAATTACAGATAGCAAGCTCCTTAATCTGCGCCAAGTGCACCTTTGTGGTCCCTGTAAGCTAGTTTAGCTTGCGTCCCCCATGTTGGATTGCTGTAGTATCTCACTAGTTCCATGGGAGAAGGCTTAGTGAAGTAACTGTGTTACTGGCCAACCTCATGTCCCTTATAAGGAGCTTTCCATTTGATGGTCTGCGTCCTAGGTTTGTACACTAGGTTAACACAATTCCATTCAACATAACTCCTACTATGTAAATCCCATTGAATGGATCAGCACAGGACGTTCAGATCTTGGGAGGGACCTCAAAAACACTCGATGGTGTTTTAAGCCCCCAACGTCCTCTTCCAGGCAGCACTGCCACCATCGACTTCAAGGCACCTAACCCTAACCCTAACCCTAACCTGAACTCATGTCATGCCCAACCCTAGCACCTGCCAGACAGTGCTGCCTTGAAGACAACGTTCGGGGCTTGAAACACCAAGAAACCTTCAAAACTTAACTTTCCACTTTGAGTACTAGGCCATCAACATGATTAGAGACTACATGGCATGATGCTGGGGTAACTGAAGTCCATCAGCCTTATGTGTAACACTACATGATGGCATTCACAAAAAAAAGTCAAATAAACAAGGAGAGACTTTCCTTACCGTTGGTTAGTCTGGACGCTAATGTCATTATAGCTGTAGCCGTGTCATGTAGCCGCATTGTGTATAAGCTGCAGGACAGTGTTTAATGCCAGTTAAAAGCAACAAAACCATATTACAGTTTTTCTTAGTCGCTTTGGTGCTTTTCTCAGGTCAGAATGAAAATTCTCATAACTATTGGTTCAACCTCCACAACATTTAGCTATTGTGCACATCATAGCACTTTCTCCTTCCTCTGAACAAATTGCAAAAGCTTTTGGGCATGTATCAGTTGCTTTTATACAATTCACTGCTTTTTTATAAGATGATCATCATTTGCTTATGTCATGTCAGTCGAAATGAACTATACTTATGGATACTGAGTCGTTCCCAATAAAACTAATAGTCTTCATTTCATTGTTTGAGTCATTACATACAAAATTGTTGAACTAGTTATCAAATTCTGTCACAATGCTGTATAACTGTAAAAAGCATACAGTAAAAATGTGAAATGTACAGTATGTATTCAGTGTCTTGTACTTACTTACTCCCCTAACTACAGCAATGTGTAACTTTACTGTAGTATTCAAATGGCTGTACAAGTAGTGTATAGTACTGTCCTGAGCTTTTTAGGTAGTGTCACCGAGTTCTGACCTTTTTTTTGCATTGGAATACACTGAACTGTCATATAATGAAAACATGACAGCCGTTTGACTATCTTGCTCCTAAATGATGGTGTCAAGACTTCTCGTTTTGATGACATTGGCAGTGTCATTGACATGAATACTTGCTTTTGAGGAATGGACTGTCCATTTTGAGCAAGAGACGTGCTTTTGCAGGTAATCCACTAGGTTTTGCAGTTTGCACCAATTGTTTTGAGAATGCACTAACTGCTGTGAAAATGTTAATAGTGAAGTGATAAAAGCACCAAAGTGACCATACTAACTGCCCCGGGTATTAACCACATAGCTGAATACAAATTTGCCAAATCAATGTATTAGCCGGGTTAGTTGGGAAATTCCGGAAGTTGTCTTAATGTTATCGTTCCTGGTGTGAGTCTTTGCCGCTAGTAGGACTGAGCTTGTGTCTCACCCCATTAATCATCATCTGCTGCAGTCACTTCCACGTCAGTGGCCACGACAACAGCAGCATAACAGGATTACAGCTGATGACAAATCAGCAGGAAAGGAAACGTGAAGACTGGAACACCTGTGATGTTACAGATACATAGATAGATAGATAGATAAATAGAGAGATAGATAGAGAGATAGATAGATAGATAGATATATTATACAAACGTATATAAAGAAAGTACATGAATTATGACAGAATATGATGAATGACTGAAAACAAAACATGATACATAATGGAAATCAGAGTGTTTTCACCTAATGCAACCTTTGCAAACTAACCCCAAATGCCAATTAACAGCAATATTTCATCAGCAGTCTGATAATTCCACAGTTCAAGAGACTTATGCAAATGCCTCGTGCCCAAACTGTTTGCCATTATGTAACCACAGTCTTTGATCATTAAACTCTTCATCCGATAACATGCCCAGTCTGTTTTGTGGCTGTGAAGCCTTCTGTTCAGCGAAGCCACATTTCTAAAGTCTTTGGCCGTTACATCACTCTGTATATGACAATGACATTCAACACAATGTTTTTGTAACTGTTAGTTCATAGCATAAGTCTTTACATGCAAAATGGTTGAACAAGTTGTCATGAGAATTTGTGGCCCAAAAGACAGGAACGTCAGGAGGTGTGGGGAAGACTGCACTGTAATTCCCACAGCACTGCATGTACAATTGTCCTATGGTCACATTTCTACCTTTTTTCTTTTTTGACATTCACAGGGGTCAGAGAGCTGTCTGTCCCCAGATTCACGTCCATGTATCCTGGGCATCATAGGCCCCTTCTCAACCTCTCTCCTCGATCCTTATTCCTTCTCTCTGTAAAGAACACACACTGACCGCCTCTCTGAGATTTAGCAAATGCCACGCTTGGCTCTCCGTGGTGCGACTCATCCTCACCCACTGTGTGTTTAGGGCATGGGCTTAGGCATGATCTCATACGCACCTCCTTAGGAGACATTATCTCTGTTTGAATCACTCGTGGCACCGCAGGGCACTGGGGCAAGAGGGCGACTTACGCCTGACGCCGCGTCTGCATTAATCCCGCAGCAGGGGCAAGCAAACGTGCACACAGGCCACACCTGCTCTCACCACTCACACACACACACACACACACACACACACACACACACACACACACACACAGGCGCTGAATGAGCTCTATGTGAGAAAATCACCATCTAGATCTAAGGCAAATTTGCTCTCAGCAATGTCTGTTTAAGTTGAAGTGTCCCCATAGCACTATAAAACTGGTTGATACACACTGATGAAAATGTAGTATACCTACACTAAACTATAGTTTCATAGATGGCATTTTCTGTGTATGGCCCATTCAGATTGATATCATGAACAATGCCGGTTTACGTTAAATGTGTAACATAGAAATATAATAATAATATGTAGGCCTAATACTTTTCAGTCAGTCATGCCGGAGGCGTGTGCGCATTTGATGAGCTTTATGTTAAAGGTCAAATCAGGTCACGCTGCATCTGCAGTGTTTCATGAAAGCCCATGAGCGTTTTTAATTTGTAGTTACAAGACCGTAAACATGATGAAAAAATCCCCTATCTGTATATTTTGCGAGAGCTTAATCAAATCTAAAGTCCCTGTACCAGAGCCAGTGAAGCAGGAGTGGTGGCTTTAGCAGGTAACCCTTCTGTAAACACATCCATATTTCAGCGCTCTCTCCTGCCAAATGCAGGAAAACTCTCGTGCATGCAGAGACAATTTCACTATACACAAAAGCCTCATAAATCTTAGATCTGATCAAGCACCTGGCCACTGTAATCCAGATGAACTGGCACACACAGTAGGTCCATACAGCTGTACCTTACTGGAAGATTACATGGAGAAGCTTCATGTAGGCTACCACTAATATCCAAGCTTCAGGCCAACCGCTCCAGACAAAACACCACTTCACAGGAACGCATGTGGCTTTCAGAAAGCCATTTTTTTTACAAGCAGTGATGACATCCCATCGACACGCAATTTATATGTCCGAGCCGTCGAGATTCCCGCGGTAACACAAGCCACCTGTTATTTATTTATTTATTTGCGTGTTTACTTATGCATTCACTTCATGAAATGACACATCAAGGCTCATGTTTCCTCAAGTCTTGCATGATGACCAGGATTAGCTGTGGCCAGAGGAATGTATATTGCTGGCATTGCGACCCACAGGGAAGATCAGCGCTTGGTGAACATGTTGCGAGCCGAGGACAACAGATGAACGAGGCAAACTGTTTCAGTTTGATTTGGCGTACTCCTGGTGATCCATCTGGGAAACATGACAAAGTGATTTACAGTGTTTCCCAGTGCTTTGAGCACCATTGATATGTGATATACGACTCATATGTGGCACCATATATGATAGGCTATATGATACTTCATTTTTGCAGACAGTAGGCTACCGATATACAGTATAGTCATTATAGTATGTAGCATATACTGTATATTTATATTGGTTAAGTTACATATATCTATGACATACTCCTAACCATAACCCTAGATTATACATGAATCCTTGCATAGTATACTTGGTTATTGATGACCCAGCACATTCTTTGTGTGTCACACTTGGCTAATTTGCAAAGATCGTTCAGTGCTAATGGGCCTTGACTGAGAGATGACGGCACCAGGACTTGAGTGCCATATTCAGTCATGTATAAGCCAGATGGGGCCGCTAACAGTTTGACCCAAAAACATCTGCCAGATGTTCAGGGAAGGCCAGCTGATCATTCAGAATCACTGTGACAGAGTAATAGAATAGGTTTCACACGGGGTTTTCTGATCATTCAGAATCACTGTGACAGAGTAATAGAATAGGTTTCACAGGGGGTTTTCTGAGGCCAGAGATGAAGAGTCATGTTGGATGATAGAACGGTGCAGAGCATGATTTAAAGTGCTCGCTTCTGAGACAGTACAACCCTAGCCGATCAGCCACGGTAAATGGCCGGCTCATTAGAAACACCGCCTTTGAAAACGGATTTATTTGGAGAAAGCTCCCAATTCTGTTTGAGAAGCCTAGTGCTAAAACTAGGCCAACCCAAGAGGGAAAAACTGAAGAGTGTGGTCAATACACAGGAAGGAGAGAAGAGGTTTTAAAATACTGTTGCATTGTAAGGAAGCTTTCATGCACACATACACACACACACACACACACACACACACAGTAACGTAACTCTCCTCTATCAGACTTGATGTCTTTACACAATATCAAGGGGTTTTTTCTTCTTTTTTGTCTACTGACAGAAATGTGGTTGGATTTTGGTTGTGGGCTGTGTCAGGCCTCCAGTTTTTATAGTAATTATGTAAAATTCTAAATCCATTTGGGAAACAGGCAGGATCTGTTTTTTTCCTGACAGCTGTCATCTCTTAGGCATATTCCCAGGGCAGTTTCTCTACATTTTCATAGAATATCCCACATAAGTCAATCAGCACCAAGCCATCCAATCAAGTAGGATTTGCTTGACATGCACACATATTTTGGAGGACTTGTTCAAGGCCCCCACACACTCATTTTCACAGGATCTCAACAATTATTCACCAGTTTTGAACCTTATACTCACACCTCAGAGGAAGCATACACACAACAATAGTAACAACTATCACAAACAAATAAACATATAACAAAAAATAACTCTACCCTCTCCCTGGCAAGAGCTCTGCTGCACCAGATTGAAGATTAATCTGATCGATAATCTTTTTTATTACTATGCTCAAAGAAATAAGCTAAGGGTTTAGTTAGAACAATAAAACTGAGCTCTTACATATAATTCAGCCCCCAGTATTATGAATGACAGACACAGATTTAAGTGGGGGCGGGCGAGTTGGGAGGGGGCAGTGGAAGGATGGGAGCAGGGGTGGGGGTGGTGAGCGATGAGACTGACCAGCTGATTGAGGATGCGCGAGAGATGAGTGTTTGACAAGAGCGAGAGCATAAAAGAGCGCGGGCGCGGGGACAGGAGTCGAGTCGCGCAGACGAACGTCGAAGAGAGCATCCGCTGGTCGCGGCGACAGAACGTCAGAGCACATGCCGCCAATGCCGCCGCCGCTGCGTCTGATTCCCTGAGGGCAGCGGCTGACCCGAAGACACAAATGTCTGAGGAGGAAAATGAAGAGGACTGACGAGGATTAGAGACTTTTACCACCCCACCCCACCCACCCACAACCCCCCCCTCCACTCCACTCCACCCCTCTGTCGTCTTCTTCTCTTCCGCTCGCGACTCATGCCGCCGCTATGGGGCTGGAGCGCGGCCGACGAGCCTGTCTCGCACTCACGCTGAACTTTGTGGCGTTGGCGCTGGCCGTCTCGGCGGTCACCACCCCCTACTGGTGCGAGGGCACGCGCAAGGTGGTCAAGCCCTTCTGCGAGGGGCCGGTGACTGCGGTCAAGCAGACCCACTGCATCCGCTTCAACAGCTCCAACATCAACGACAGCCGGCAGGTGCAGTACATCTACGAGACGGGCGAGGACAAGTTCCTCATGAGGAAGTTCCACACGGGCATCTGGTTGTCCTGCGAGCAGGCCGCCGACAATATCGGTAAGGTGACTCAGTTGCTATGGCAACGGCGTTGACATAGCGGCTACACTGAATGGGACGGAAATGTTTCGTAGAGGTCAGAGGTCAATGAGGAAGTTGCCTCCTTGCTTCCTGGTTTACGCTTAGCTCTCTATCTCTGCTGTTACTCATGTTGAGATACTAGATATTAACGTACTGATATATTCATATGACTTAAGATATTATCTGGTTTTGGCCAAAAAAAAAAAAAAAACTCAAATGTGATAGGATCTTGCAAGGATCAGAATGTTAAATTGTTGAAATGTCACTATGTGATGGGTTTCCCCAAATCCCATAGCAAATTCCATGCTTCCTAGGGGAGCAATGATCTGCTAACCTAGTTCTCTTCAAAGTCCTCATAATAATAGGAGCTGTTTGTGCCTCTGTTTTCCACTTGATTGATTCTAACTAATGTTCAGATTACAGTGATAAGTGTTAATAGGACAAGCTTGTTATTGTGAGCCTTTGCAGTGAAGAGCTTTAATCTAAAAAAAACTTGGGGAATGTCTAATATCTTAAAGGTATCTCTATCTCTACATGTCTTTGACAGATAACACATAGGCTATATATTGCCAGAATGCTCAGATAATTTATGGTACAGGCACATTTGATGATGACCTTATGACACCAAAAAGTTGGGGTGGGATCGGGAAATGACCTGAACCCGGGGTGGGATCGGGCTCAAACCTGAGTCCCCACAGGCACTTGGGCTTGTATGTGGTACCTGTGCTGGTCAATCTGATGAAGACGTAACACCTTGGGTGGGAAAAATGCATCTGTCATGATGATGTTACAAAGCATCCGTCATGATGACAGTTGTCTGATCTGAGGGTGCATTCAAACAGCATTTTGTGAGGTGAGGTGCATTTCCCCCAGCCCTGTTTGAATTTGAACCCTTTGTCAATATTTGTTAATTGTTACTAAAATATTTATTTGCCACAAGATAATGTTATCATTAATATTAGTGATATATATTACTATCAGTATGGGTCTCTCACACTGGAAATGTATGATCACAAGGTTCACAAAGGTCCTCGATAAAACAAAATAGGCAAAGCTGAAAAATGTAGCAAATTTATGCGAAAACTACACTAAAGCAATTTCAGACAAAAACAGATGACTAATTAGTTAATTATTAACAAAGTGTTAGTTAATGACTAGTTTGCTATCTATTAAGGACCCTTATTATGGAGTGTTACCAAAAGCTCTGAAATACCCCTGAGTCTCCATACAGAGGGGGCCGATTTCTTCAATGTTCTTGTTCTTCAATGACTGTGACTTGAACTGAAGCTTCCTTGTAAACAACATGGTTCTTAGCTTGTGGTGCTGTTTTTCTACAGGCTTCACTTGTCGAGACTTTTCAGAGATTGCACCTGAACGGGAGCGAGGTGGGTGAGTTAAAGTGGATTTACCCTAGAGATAGACATATAGAGTTATTTACCCTAGAGACAGAGATATAGAGTTATTTATCCTAGAGACACAGATGTAATTATTTAATCGAAAGATGAATAGTTATTTACCTTAGAGATAGGCTATATAGTTATTCACCCTAGAGACAGATATTTACCTTAGAGATAGAGATATAGAGTGATTTACCCAAGAGATAGATATGTTAGTTTCATGCATTCCAATAGATATGTTACACTCCGACTGAGATGAATATAGATGCATGTTTATCTTATCAGAATAAGATAAGCCGTTATCATATCTTGACACAAAGTTGACTGAAGCATAAGTAAAACATTTCAAGTACACTCCTTTAACTCTAGTGTAGGTGATTCTTCTGAAATGTATGTCACAATGTGATCCTGTCTTTTCTTAATTCAGCGTAGTCCCGTAATCACATCAGTTGAGCATCATCAATAATGATCATAATCCCATCATTGATCATAATCTTATCAACTCTGCCCTGTATCTCATACTAAATCATGCGATCCGTGCAGGCCTTTGACCTGTATAGATGATGCTATATCCTCATCTGACATGACAGACTTGCACACATGCACGCACACACACACGCATATAGAAAGACAGGGAGAGAGAGAGAGAGAGAGAGAGAGAGAGAGAGAGAGAACAGCTGATACCGAGTGAAAGGCTTGGAGTTCTGCTGCTTCTATCCTCTTGGGGACTCTGGAATTGATCCCCCCCATCCCAGAAGAAGGGGATTACTCTCCTCAAACACCGGGGATTACTACGGCCTCCCAGTTGATTTGTTTCTCTCCCTCTTCATCTATCCATATATCTATCTATCTATCTATCTATGTGTCTCTCTCTCTCTCCTCTGTCCTTCTCTGTAGGAGTGCTGTGGCTCTGCATTGTAGCAGAGTGTCTGTACATCTCCCTGCTGTTCATAGGCGGAGCCCTCATGTCTTTGGAGATGTGCCACTGCTGTAACATGATGAACAGGCTCAAGCTGAACGCCTTTGCGGCCCTGTGTACAGCCTTGTCAGGTAACTCTGCCTCTACAGTAGACCTTAGCCATGATTGTAGCACTATACTTGAACCACGTCATAACTTAAGACAGATATAACCCTGACACAAGTGTATTTTAGCAGATACTCTTAGTATAAAAGGTGCTATATAGAACCAAAATGGTTCTATTGCATGCTTCATATATGGCAGCCCTAAATGGTTATTTAAACCCAAAGGGTTCTTTAAAGACTGCATGGTTCTATATAGAACCCCAAGAACCCTTTTTTTAAGAGTGTACCCTGTCCTACCAGTGGTTGTCAAGACAGATTTTGTTTAGCGATCTGTTTTTATAACCTCTACAGTTTACTGTATAGACCCTTTTAACTGCATAAACAAACAGGTGTGGTCCTAAGACATTTCCGATGGCAGTTACATGGTTACTTGGGGGAAAACAAGAAGTTTAAAAACAAGTTTTAGAGTCAACATTTGTAGAGCATTATGCCAAAGTCCAATTAATTATCTTTTTAAAATATCTGCGTTGCTTTTGAACGTTTCGGGCTGTATGTCATGCTGTTAACCTGTTGCAGATTATATGAAACAGCAAATTCATTGGTGTCTGATTGTTAGATCTGGCAGGATATGATATTTGGAATCCATGACATTTTTGTGCTAGGAATCAGTGAAGTGTTATGACATTGATTGTCAATATCATATTGACCACTACATGCATTGTTTTTTTTTTTGTGAGCATGTTTGGTGTAAACTAAACTTCAAGTGTCAAAAACAGGATTCTGTTGCATGAGTTTTTCAAAGGTGCTAGGCTAGCCAACATTCAACAAATGCTATGAATGTTGACAATCTACAAAAAGTCATTCAAGTGCACATAAGAAATTATGACCAACACTTTACTTGAAGGTATACTATAAGAGTGACATGACACTGTCATGAACACATGAACCTTAACCCTAACCCTAACCCTAACCCTAACCCTAACCTGTCATGACAAAAAACAGAATGATTGATGACAGAAGTGTTCTGTCATAAATGTTTATGATTTGTTGATGTAGATACCTTCAAGTAAAGTGTAACTAAATTATGTTGTAGATGTATGTATGCCCAGCTAAACACAAGTCTTTCTTTAGCAGTGGAATTCCTGCGCCTGTTTTATGATAGTACGGTCCATGTGCGTTCTTACTGCGTTGGTGGCGGCTATGTATTTGTAGGCTATGTATCACCAGGTTGCCGGACTTTATGCGGTGGGAGCCTGGGTGTTCATCTGACCGGGACATAAATCCCATTTAACCAGGAGCTTTGAGCGCGACATGGCTGGGGCCCCGAGACACCGGGGGGGATTACGTAAGGCAGGGCCGCCCGCAACCAACCACCGCCTGTGCTGCACACCGAGTCCGCGGAGCGTTTGCAAGGCGCGGAGCAAACGAACGCTGAGTCCGCCCCTGTGGACAGTGATCAGTGTTGGGCAAATCGCCTGAGCTCCGTATCACGTCTGATGTACAGCCTAGCCTGCGGTCCCCTTGAAGTTGATCCTCTTGTGTTTTCATTTGAAGTCTTAATTTCTGGTGTCTTTCACTGGGCCCGTGTGAAGCCTCGCTTGGTTTACTTAGACTGTGGGTGGGTTGTAGATATTGGGATTTCCACAGTGACAGGAGACGGAAGTGGAACGGGAGGCTGGTGGCGATCCTTTTGGGATCATATCCCACAGATGTGTGGATTTTAAACAATGCGTCTTGTTATTTCCCTGGTGTGACACGGACAGGCCGAGCGGAACATCTGTCCAAAATAAACACCCCCCGCGTGTAGGGATTGCTCACACCAACGCCACCGGCTGTGCACTTGGCAAGCGTCCCTGTCCGAGCCCGGCAGGGCGGCTGTGCGATTGCCTGCGGGCTCTCCCCCTGCCGGGGCCAGAGCCAGAGCCAGAGCCAGGGCGCTTACAGGGTGCGGTGGGCTGCGAAAGTGCTTCTGTCCGCCTCAAATCTGGCAGTGCGCGGTGCAAACCAGGGATTTGGCCGGTTTGAGGACTAATCGGATTGGAGCAGGGAAGGGCCGTGGAGTGGTAGGCGGGGGGGTGGGGGTGGTGGTGGGGGGGTGAGGGTGGTCAGTGATAAGGCCTGTCCAGAGAGGAGGGCTGGCCACTCCCTCTCTCTCTCTCTCTCTCTCTCTCTCTCTCTCTCTCTCCCTCTCTGTCCTTTCTGCAACAGCCCCCGGCTAGCGGCTAATCCAGAATGCTGATGCAGCTTGTGTGTGTGTGTGTGTGTGTGTGTGTGTGTGTGTGTGTGTGTGTGTGTGTGTGTGTGATGTGTGATGTGTGATGTGTTTGTGTGTGTGTGTGTGTGTGTGTGTGTGTGTGTGTGTGTGTGTGTGATGGGGGCATACAGCGGCCATGGCTCACCTCACCGTGCCTCGTCCTGTAATGTTGCCTCAGGATTCCCCCCAAAATTCCCAAGAGGGAAGCACAAATCATTCAACAGCTAGAGTTCAGCATCGCATGCCTCCATGTCATTGTGTGTGCAATCTTTCATGTTGTCTGTGGTGAGAGACAGACTGATGGGTTTTAAACGATTACATGGCTTTGAGGCTTCAGAATGCTCACTCATTTATTAATTCATTTTCAGCCAGCTCCCCCGCTGCTCTGAGATCAGCAGGAACGGCGCTGCACACCTCTGCCACCCTGTGGTTGTTTCTGTGAACTGCAGCACTAACGGAACAAACCACTGACATGTTGCTCCAGAGCTCTATCCATATACAGTATATCTCTGGCTGCTCCACTCTCCTCTGCCACCCTGTGGTTGTTTCTGTAAACTGCTGCTGTAATACTCTGCCCTCCTCTGCCCGCCAGGTCTCTTTGGGATGTTGGCTCACATGATGTTCACGACAGCCTTCCAGCTGGCAGTCATGATTGGTCCAGAGGACTGGAGGCCCAAGACGTGGGACTACAGCTGGTCCTACCTGTGAGTGAGGTGTCCTCCTACAGCTGAATTAATATCAAGGAAATAGTCTCTGTGTGCCTCTTTCCTTTTCTGCATATCTTTAAGATGCTGGTGCTCCATCAGTAATCTTTACTTTTGCTGTGATAAACTGTATTTTTCATGAGCTTGAGCTTCCTCCCTCCCCCAGTTTGGCGTGGGCATCCTTCGCCACCTGCATGGGCTCGGCGGTGACGGCGCTGAACCGCTACACCAAGACCATCATCGAGTTCAAGTTCAAGCGGAAGCACATCGAGAAGAACCTGCGCATCAAGCAGAAGCTGCTGGAGCTGGACCTGCCCGACCAGCTGCAGGTGTGGGACATGTACCTGCCCCCTGGGCCCGCGCTGGACCTGCCCGGGCCCGAGCCGTCGTCACCGCCGCCACACCTACCCAGCGCCAACGGCTTCAAGCCTCCCAGCGGCCAGTCCGACCTGCTCGACCTGGACCTGAACGGAGACATGGAGCTCCCAGGAGAGGAGGAGTACTGCTGATGGGAGGGACTTAAGCCAGAGCTGCATTCACAACCAATCATAACCACAAGAGACTGGTTATAGTGATGGATTGGTTATTGATCTGTCATTCAACATTAATTGTAGCATAATGATGAAATGTAGCCCAGGCCTTGAGAGAAAACTCAAGTGGGAAAACTCTGGGTACTGGCTGATGCAAGACATAGAAGGGAGAGACTTCACTCTGATAAGTAAGGTGCAAGATGTAAACAAGTTATAGATGTTTATTTTCAATAACTAAGGGCTTTATTTAATCTGACTTACATTGTTTTGATGGTCACATTGATTAATCGTGAATTGACCACTTCCTGGTTTAAAGGGAATCGAAGTGTCTTTACTGAGGATGGAATACATCACATGAAATGGGGACATTAAAACAATGGAAAAGGGGACACTGTTGAGGTTTACAGAATACTGTATAAACACTTGTAGACAGGGGTACACTTACAATACTGACACAATAATACGAACTATGAAGCAGTTATTTAGTTATTTTGCCTTCTGAATATAGGTTTCATCATGTATGACTATTTAAAAAATACTGGAATTATATGTTAAAATGTATAAATACACAACTCATCTGTTTGTAATTCACATGTTAGTGTTTACTGCTGAATCATTTCAACAGCTTGAAGTTGTATTTATTTTTATTTAAGTGAGGAAAGATATGGAGGGGTCACTTGCTTGTAATGTTCTACTGTAGGAGCCAAACTCAAAAGAGTGACTTTTGGGTCAGTGCTCAACTTGGCTCCGTCATATTCACCCAACTATAGCAACAATATACCAATTTGGCTCTGTCATATATTCACCCAACTATAGCAAAAATATATACCAATGCCTATTGCGTAGCGAACTCACTGAATATGAAGGTTACTGTTCGTATTCATTACATTACAAAATGGTTTGATTAGTTTTATACGTTTTTGTTTCACTGACATACTGTATAACTTAGATCCAACACTCTCTCACACACACACACACACACACACACACACACACACACTTGTGTTCCTTAGTTCCATAGTTCCGAACTAAGTTAGCAACTTTGTTGGTTGCAATGCAATTTCCCATTGCCAACAAACTGATTTGTTTACAGGTTAGCAACTATGGTTTTGGGAAACGTGCCCCTGCATATCAGTGTTGCTTTTAGGCAAACAACCACTCACTGCCAGCCAAAGTCTTGGCCCACCAGCTTATAGAATCTGAGGTTATGGGGCCGATAGAAGTCCCTGAGTGACCTGATGACCTCCTCTCGGACCTGGGGGTGAGCTCTGCCCTTAGTTAGGCCCAGGCAATGTGGCTGGCTGCTTCCCTCTGGTTTCTTCAGGCATGGGAAGCCCTTGGTCTGGTTGAAGTAGAAGTGCTTGTCGGTGACGATCCTCTCCAGGCCGAGGAAGTCCTGCACGCGCGCCATCTCCCCCGCCGGGTCGCTCACCAGGCGTTCGCCGTGCACAACGTGCACCTGGGCCAGGGGGAAGTAGGCGAGCCAGCGCTCCAGGTGCCGGGCGTACAGGCCGATCCACAGGGGGCTCCACTGGGAGTTCACCTCCATGCCCCCAACGCCACTCCCGTTCTGGAGGCACAGGCTCTCGAAGCTGGCCACGCCGGGCGTTTTGGACGCGATCTGGGCGTAGTCGGAGATGGCCCGAGTGATGGGGTCGCGCACCACGACGATGAGCTTGACCTCGTGAGACATGGCGTGGACTCGGGCAGGGCTGTCCGCTGACACAAAGTACCGAGGTGTCTTCTCCATGACGATCTGTCCCTCCAGGGCCTTGGGCATCAGGCTCCTACAAGACACAAGAAGGAATTCAGAATTAGAAATCAGAATCAGAATCAGCTTTATCGGCCTTCTGTAAACAAACAAGGAATTTAACTCTGAAGGAAATTCACTGAAGATAAAGCAAGATGAAAGATTAATTATTTTGTAAGATGTGTAAAGATTATGTAATTAGTGGCATTCAATAATTTGTCAAATTTATATCAAGTTCAGCATGTTTGAGAAAGAGCTCTTCCACAAGAGCTTTGGTGTAGCTGACATGCATGCACATTAAATTGGTATGCTATATGTCTTTCATATTCAACACAGTGTTTTCATTTCAGAGGGACTTCACATTACTAATGAAAAAGTGTTCTTGTCTTCTTTCTGGAGTTCTCTCTCTCTCTCCAATTCCTTCTTTTGCATAAAGACTGAGTAAATGAGTGTATGTTTTATCATTATGCAGTGCTGTCTCTTGTTGAAGAAATTCTTCTGTTCAACAATGGAATAAAAAGCATTTGCCATTTGTCTGTTTTAGAGGATGAAGTGTGACACACACACATATGCAGACACGCACACACGCACGCACACGCGCACACACACACACACACACACACACACACACACACACACACACACACACACACACACACACACACGCACATACACATACACATACACACATACACATACACATACACACAAATACACACACACACACACACACACACACACACACACACACACACACACACACACACACACACACACACACACACACACACACACACACACACACACACAGAATAACCTAATAGCTGTGCCAGGACCAAGACGAGAAGAGGCACCCCTCAACTCACCCCTCCAATTCAACTCAGGGGGAGGTGACGCTAGGCATAAGATAGGAATTTCAAAGAGCCGAAGCGGAAGGCTAAGGCAGAACAAACATACACGGAAAGTCCATTAGTGAGAGCTCTGGGTTATTCTCCAGAGACAAAAAAGGGTCACTGGCGATGCGTGCAGCCTTTGTGAGCTGCTGACTAGCTGGCTATTTCCACTCAAGCCTTCTAGCTATACAGTAGGCTACAGGAGCAATTTCGCTAGTCATTTTCAAAACCCGGGTCATTCGCCTCGTTGCGATAGAAACCCCGGAGCGTTTTCTTTGCTGTTCTGCCTCTTTCCGCAGACCATGTGATGAAATGCATTTCCTTCAGAGAATGTGTTGCTGTCAGTGTCATGAGTGATGATAGGTGATGTTTCAGCTGCCTGTGGGGATGAGGTATGTGTCAATAAGTAAAAACGAAGTGCTGAAAAAGTAAAAATAAGTCATACAAGCTAAGAACTTCAAACCACCTACAATGGTTTGAAGATCATTTATTTGTTGGTTTGGACAAATTTGGTGAATTGACTGTCTTCTTAGGGAAATCACTACACTACCTTTGCAAAGCAATATTGGAAAGAGATATGAGAATATTGGAAGGTGATCGGGCGCACTAGCGCACACATGCATGCACTAGAAAATCTATTCCTTATGCAGATGGATGAAGGCTTTTTTTATAGCATCATTTGTAGCCTTCTGTTTGCTGCCACCCCTGGCAACTAGCCAACGGACATCATTGATAGTGAAATTCATCATGCTTATGATTTGTTAGTTTGAATACAACCCCATGCTGAGAATGCTCTCAGTACAGATGATGACATGATTAAACTTTGGATACACTGAGTACAATGGGTAGTTGGGTCAATATACTTTCCTCAGCAGAAATTAAATGTACATTCCAAACAACCACGTCGCTGAAAACTTACATGTACCAATCTAATCCCCGGCTGTAATGTCTGTCGAAGAAGTGGGGCTCGGAGCCCGCAGCCCGAACATCCGGATGAAGTCGCAGGAACTCGAGCAGCGCGCGTGTCCCGCCCTTCTTCACACCAATAATGAGCGCTTGGGGAAGACGCCTGGTCGCTGTCCAGTCCTGATCTGTTGCGTCGAAAGTAACACCTGGCGCACCTGAGCTCGTAAGGCTGGCGTTCGCGGGTATGTCACCAGAGGCATTCTTCTCGCGGTAGACCTGGGCAACTGCTAACGGTGTAACAGAAGACTGTACGCGCCAATACTCTACATGACCAGGGTCTGAGAGAAGAGTGTACAGAGAAAGGCAAACCATCACCAGAGAAAACAAGAAGAGAAGTTTATGCGCGTCCAGCTGAAAACAACGTCCCTTTGCCATTCCTTGAAATCCATTATATCAACACCAAAATCCTCTAATTGTGAAAGAGTTTAACTGATTCTTAATAGCATATTTCAGCGTGATAAAAGAAAAAATAATAATGTCGGACTAAACGGTCTTATCATGCACTTTTTTTTTAACTTGCGAGGCTTTTGTGGTCGGTGCTGGTACCATTCCATCTCGTCTATCTCTGGCATGATCCATCAGAGAGAGTGAGAGAGAGAGCGCGTGTCTTTGGGCGTCTTTGATTGGAGACGCAAAAAGAGGCCGGGTTCATTTAGGAAGGAACGAATAAACATCTATGAAAAGCTTGGAAACAGAGCGATCCAGGCGAACGTGTATGCAAAATATTACAGACAATATTACTCAATGATTTATTGTATGTGAATGAACGAGATCCCTGTGACTTCGTTGCTTCCATACAACAATGTGTGACAGTGCGAGAGATTGAATGGAGTTCAAAAGTGTGCCTTAGCATTATGGTTTTAGAAAATCCACCAAACAGCCACTGCATTAAGTACCCACTGTTCAAAAGCGACATGTAATCCCAGATGTATCGCTGTTTTTCTGTGTAGGTAGGTAGACCTATACATTCAATGCAATCAATGTAGTTATTGTTTTCTGTGGAAGTATACCATTCAGTCTAATCAATGTAGTTCCTTATTTTTCTTTTATATAGTGTCATGGTTTTCATGACTGTTTTAAGGGTACCATCTTGACCACTAGGCTCAGGACATTGTAATTTCCATAATTTCCAGAGATATACAGTATATACAGTAGGTTTGATATGTTTGTGCAGTAGATACATAACATAATATCACAAATAATGTTTTGCATAGTTACATCAGGGCCTCTCAATATGTATGAATTATTATGTAAGAATGATCCAGTAATTATCTAAATGCTTCTGAATCATATTGAGTCCACACCAACACATTTTCTGACTGTCTAACTTCGGATGCTAAGTCCACCAGTTCAGAGATTCACTGAGAGAATGTTTCCCCTGCTGTCTCAGAAAATGTCTATTTCACTGGACTAGAGTGATCAAAACAAGCACTCTTATTTTTAATAGGTGGTAATGTTGTATTGAGTGAATGAATAGTCATATTCAGTTCAGAGCAGAAAATGGTCTAGGAAAAATGTAAAGGACAGGGAGGGAGTCCTCATGGACTCCTATTTTCACTGTTCAAATAATGTCCATGACAATCTATAATATGACCTAATATGCTGAGGAAATAAATTCAGAAGTGCTTCGGGAAGAAGTTTTCAGGCCACATTTATAACCTAGGGGACACAATGAAAATAAATTAACACTCCCCTCAATGTCAACACTATTTCTTTGCATCGATGTGGAGTTGACAAACTCCAGTGATATGCACATTCCTTGCTGCAGACATTGCAGAGGTCTTTATTGTAATCAACACTTTATTTGAAACACCATTTTTTTTTTTTCTTTTTTTAAGTCAATGTTCCAATCAGTGATTCAGGCAGCACATTCTCGCCTCCCTGTTTAACAATATAATGGTTGCTGACTAGAATGGCTTCGGGTCAAAGGTCATCGATTAATCTGCCTTTTTTTTTTTTTATCAGTAATTTTTTCTCAAATTAATGAGTCTAAATTAATCAGTTATTTTGACAGCCCTAACTCTAAACCTTGATAACCTGATAAACTGTTCAAATGTCTGTTTACTTTTAAAAATGATTCATAATCATAAATATGTTAAGCGCCCCCCTTTAAAAAAACATGTTATGCTCTGCTCTGAGAGGTCAACAAGAACTACACAATCTGTTACAAGGGGAGAGTGTAGTATATCCCAACCGTGGCACCCCGCCCGGTTAGTATCACTGTAAGGCCATTTGAAGATAATGCAAATAAACGGTCTTGCTCAAAAGGCCACCAGTGAGCGTAATTTTGAAGCTGTTAACTACCGTAGATAGACCCTCGGCTGTTTTTACTCCAGAGAAAAATATCTAGAGTTTCTGATAATTCAGCAATATTGTTCTCATATAAATCAACAAGTACCTGAAAGCAAAGTTATTAAAAAATAATATGAAAACACTACCATAGACCCTGAGTTATTTTTACTCCAGAGTAAAGTAGCTATAATTCCTGTTAATTCATGATACCTGAAAATAAAGTTATTAAAATATCATGAAAACGATGTTCAAATGTGTGAGTGTGTCCAGTGAGTTCCTCTGGTGAATGTGCAATAAGGAGTCAGGCCGGGGAAAGAGGCGTGGTGGACGTTATAGTTGCTATGGTTTCGGTGCTGGCGGTGATCGTGAGCTTCTCGCTGTTGCCGCTGCAGGCGCAGCACCCCTTGGTCCAGGCCTCAGGCAGGAAGGGCACTTTGTCCAGACGCGAGAGGAAGATCATGGGCTGGATGCTGCTGCTGATGTTCAGGAAGGCGAAACCCACCGGCTGCACGTAGCAGCGGAAGGTGTCCGGCGGGTAGAGGTCTTGAAACGGGAAGAGCACCACTATTGGTAGGTAGTTGACCACGATGATGACTAGGATGAAGACCACCATTTTGAAGGCCTTCTTCTTCATGGGGTGCATCTTGTCCTTGCCAGCGCCCTTGGAGCGCTTCAGCACCAGCAAGATGGAGGCGTTGCACACCATCATCCAGGTGAAGGTGGCCAGCACCACGCCGGTGAACACCCTCTCGAAGTTGGGCAGGCCTCCGACAGCCTTAGCAGCGGCGTACGCAAACATGAACAAAAACATCAGGATGGAGAGCATGATTCTGTACTTAGGGTGCTTGAGGCGGCCGAAGGCAGTGGGGAAGAGGACGGCCATGAAGCGGTCCAAGCAGATGCAGGAGAGGAAGAGGGGTCCACTGGTGTCCTTCACGCCGTAGGAGAACTCACTCGCTGTCCAGATGTCCTTGCTCTGCCATTGGTAGAGGTTGGCAAAGATGATGGGCGTCATGACCCCGAAGTAGGTGTCCATGAAGGCCAGGCTGCCATGGTAGATATCAGAGGTGGACGGCTCGTGGCGGTTCTGGATCAGGATGAAGATCACAATGATGTTGGCCGGGATCCCCAGGATGACATTGATCAGCTGGATGGCCAAGTCGAATAGAATGCCTTCCTTCATGCTCTCGCACCCGTCAAACACGCTGAATGGTTTGTCAGTGGCGTTGACCATCATCCCATCTGTGATGTTGAGCAGTGGGAGTAGAGTGGGGCTGTGGGTCTGGTTCGGTCGTAGTTGAAAGTCTGGAGAAGCTGCCATGATCCTCAAGCGGTGGTTCGTCCTGAAATTTGGATGGAGTCACAGCCTGACTAAGATGACAAACATACTGTAGCACTGATATCAACATCCATCCTGGCTCTTAATTATTGGACTTTGAAATTGTATGAAATTTGTTGTATTTGGGAAAAATATGTTCCCGGTATGTATTGCGATCGGGGAACATAGGACCCTTTCTGGGAAAACCGGGGAACATAGGACCCAGGGAACATAGGGATGACCCCGTTATGAGCTAGGTTGATGTGGACTCTTGAAACCAACATAACACAAAGAACTTGTCATATTGGGTGCAACGGCTCAGATAGTTAAAAAAAGAATTCTTTTTTTCACAGCTCAAAAACATCTCCTATATGACTGCTACATTAGCTATGCTAGCAGCGGTCATAATAATTTCAGGTCAATATCACAATGCTGAAACTTTCACTATAAATTGAATTCTGAGGTAATTTACACATGTATCAGAACATATAGGAGTGAAAGTAACTTCAGCAAAAAATGTCAACCAAATCCTCTAATTCAGCCTATCTCAAGGCCTATGATTTATTAGCTTACCAAAAGAGAACCTTTTAAAGTATCTGGCAAGATCTTACAGATTTAGTGTATTGTTGGTTACATTTATTAAGACTGTACTTCTTAACAACACTCACTCAGTCGAAGATCCTTGTTGACATTAGCACTCTGCACTTTAGCACTTTGAGATTACCTGTGAATATAAAGAGCATTACGGATAAAATATATTATTATTATCATTATTATTATTATTATTATTATATTAAAACATAATAATGCAAGTGGTTTCTTCCACTAAGTCTTACCTGTATTGAGATTAAGATATGGGGACTGTTCTTGAGGAATCTCCTTGCAAAGCCTTCTGAAGCCTTGAGGTATTGTGTGGAGGAGGCTGTGCTGTGACAGTTTCTGTTTTAGCCTCTGCACACAGTGTGATGTGACTATAGTGACAGCTATAGTCATAACATAAATGTGAGCATTGATATGAAAAAGTCCAGCTATTGGGCTCAAGTTTAGCAAATATTCAAAAATTTGCATGTGTGGTTTGCTTTCTCACTAGGCCTGGTTTGCTTTCTGAGTTGGCCTTTATGTGACTATATCATCATGGCTCCATGTAAATGTTACCAGTGCCAGATACGGGGTATCTGCCCTAAGACTGGCATTACAGCATTGTGGGATAGCAGACGGACTGTGGGTGACAAAAGGAAAGTAATTCATTCAGTAATGCAATATACTGTAACTAAACAGAGCTTTCATACATCATACAAAGTTGTACCAGTTCTACCAAAAACAGGGAAACTTGTGTGGGTGGGCAAGTATGTGGTTGAGTGTGTGGGTTGGTGAGAGAGAGGAAGTGTATTGTGTGTGAGAGCAACCTACATGTTAATAAACTTGCACTGGATCAACTTCCTGAATCTCAATATGATCACAACAAGCCTGGGTAAGTTACTAAGTCAGTACCAGTTTTGCACTTTTATGATGTCATCACATCACCAAAAGTATTGGCTTTACCAAAACATTTTTGGCAGTATATTTAAACGACAAAAATACACAGCTATAACGTGTTTTGATACAAAATATACAGCTCTGTTCTTTAACCCACTAAAATACAAATTATTTTAAATATGTATTTTTCTGTGCTGGCGGTAATCGTGAGCTTCTTGCTGTTGGTGGACTGGTTGCAGGCGCAGCACCTCTTGGTCCAGGCCTTGGACAGGACCAACATATAAATATGTATTATTATTATCATTATTATATTAAAAATGTAAAATTGGTTTCTTCCATCAAGTCTTACCTGAGATAAGAGGGGACCGTTCTTGAGGGACCTGTTTATAAAGGGTCCTGAAGCCTTGAGGAATTAAAAGTCTCCATTGTGAGGACTCGGAGGAGGCTGTACTAGACTGTTTGTCTTTCAGACTCTGCACATAGTGCAATGTGACTATAGTGACCACAACTATAGTCATATGAAGATAAAAGTGTGCATAAACAAGTTCAAATATTGTGGCCAGAGTTTAGCAAATATTCAAAAACTGGGGTGTGCAACATTGACATGTAAGGTTTGCTTTCTGAGTGGACCTTTGTATGGCTCCATGTAAATGTTACATACCCCTAGGGATTTAGGGTAATCTGGACTGGCTCAAAGATGCAAAAGCCTAACAGCACTGTGAGAGAGCAGTCATAGGACTGTGCGTGACAAAAGGGGACAGATACTAACCTACAGTATGGGGAAAAAAAGAGCACAAAGGCCGGAACTGCAAAGCCTGCTTCCTCAGGTGCATTTCACTAACTTGAGAATACACTACATTGAACTTGGCTTGATCCAAGGGTTCTAACGGTGCACTTCACAATCAGACTTGGAACAAAGGCAATATATCAAAAGGGTTATTCAATAGTGGCCCATAGGCCAGAAGTGGCCCACACAGCATGCAGCGGGACAGCATGTTGCAGGAGCGGGCGGGAGTGGGACTGAATAATCCCCCCTGTGTGTGTGTGTGTGTGTGTGTGTGTGTGTGTGTGTGTGTGTGTGTGTGTGTGTGTGTGTGTGTGTGTATGAACATGTTTACCATCAAATGCAGAGAGCAAAGATGACCAAATTCATGGTTGAGATTATTGGATTCTCACCTCACACACTGATTGACCACAGTCAAGCAGGACATGTGAAATCAATATCTAATATGTGGCTTGGAGCTTCATAGGAATCACTATAGGTTTCATGAGAAAAAGAAAGTACTATTTTGTTTTTTGCTTTTGAAATGACACAGGCTGATGCAAAAAAAGCCTATTGCTTTATTAAGGTTAGTTCAGCCACTATGGCTCTCTAAATTAGATTTCTCGACCCTGGAAATGAAATTGATCTGCTTATTGATTTGAATTGGCCTGTTGTCAAGAAACATGTGTTTTGCTGGGCAGAAACAGTCTGTGTAGGCCGGAGGTCTTTCCTATTCAAGTTTGTGAAGATTTACCCTTTCATTCAGATCATAAAAACATTGTGGATGTCCTTACACGAGTTTAGATCTCTCTAGCAAATGTGTATTAGAATAATCACTGTAGCATGTAATCAACAGGAGGGATCAAGCTGGTCTGGGTTTTAATGTGAAATTAATGCATACCCATTCATCCAATCATGGCCAAGAGGTCCTTGACAGCTGACTGAATATGAACACCATCCTGGCTGGGATCAGTCTGCTGTGATAGGATCACTGAATTAAGAGGTGTACTGGAGTGCCTAGGCATCACTCTGCAGGAGTAAAGAATCTATACTTGAATTCATAGGCACAGTTGTTACCGCATTAAGAGTGTGGTATGTGGATGTGGTGAAGTGGTAATTTGATGTTCCTCTGGAAACACGGTCATTTCGTTCTCACATTGTCAACCTTTTTGGGGCTCACCTCACACACACCAAAGGTCAAGTGAAAAAAAAAAAAGCCAAGGCACACAAAATGACTTATGGATACTGATAATAGTATGTCACACACATTATTATAGGACAAAACTGTGGTGTTCATTCATCTGCCCATATTTCTATCTATACAGACAGACCCATAGGCATATGCTCATGTGGTGTTGACTGAGCTTTTAAAGAAAAAGCTGTGTTGATGCATTTAGAAATACCCCTAAATCCTATAATCTGTACTAAAAATGCATTGGTTTCATCAGAATTCCACAGACCACCTTACTTTGTCTTTGGCTTGTGACTGGTTCAGATCCACTGGTTAGCCTACGATTCTGACATTTAATTTAGATATAGATGCATTTCAACATAAGACACTGCACTTTGAATGTCATTTTTTTGATCAAATTATTGGTGTTTGTGTAGACATATGGAACATTCCATCAGAAACATTAAAAAAATTAAAACATTTATTTAAGAACATTCAGCAATCACATCAGTAAATAGTATGTTCAATGACAGCATTTCTGCAATGAATTAAGTTTAAAATTACAATAGTCCAGCTATTTTTGAAGTCCATAGGATATTGCAGACATTTCAAACCTGCAAGCCGCCAGACAATATCTTCATTATAATGAGGGGGAAATAGCTAGACATAGAGGTAGGTCATTTGGACTGGTGCCTAGGGCAGTAGGCTAATTTCGCAACAATTAATCGACTATGTGATTACTGTACCCCAAGTCAGGGTTCTCCTCCACATATTTTTTGATGTACCAACAAGAAATGTGAGCCTTCAACTTTTCCTCCACAACAAAGTCCAAGGCGGCCTGCAAAATGACAGATAAGAAATGTTTGTCTCTGAAAACCCAACACGGCTTGTAGACCTGTTGAAATTGAATATTCTGTCAATATTATATATTCTGTCAATATTCACTGTCACAGGTACTCGTACCTTGGCAAGGTGTGCTGCAATACCTTGGCCACGGAATGACTCAGGAACATTGGTTGACATTAGATCGATTTCTCCGTCGCCAGTTAGATTGTACCGCAGGGTGGCGTTGTCATGATTGCCTGATTAATACACGACATTTATGTTATTAACTCACAGTAGGTTAATTACTTTGAGAACGCGTAGGTTATAGCCTCGCGTGTACTTTAGATTCCAGGGAGGCCTAGTATGCATTTAGGCCACGGACTATATTTGGTGCTATCGCGCAGATTGTGCAACGAGGCAATGGCTTCTGCTCTTACCAGCTGTGTTCAAGCTTACAGTGAAACACTGTGCTGCTCTGTCGTGTTTCAAGGTTGGGATTTTCTCGGTGACATTAACACTGTTCCAGATTCTGCCAGTCCTTATTAAACCCGTGAAAACGGGATTGTATTTACAAACACGATTCAGCAGAAAAGACATTTCGATGTGTCAAGTCTCCCAGACCGACAGCAACCCGCGCCGCGTCGTCGACGATCCACATGAAAGAAAAGTGATAAGCTATCAGCAGGTGGCGCAGTAGGCCTACTGCAATATTATGATTTGTCAAATACTGGACTGAGATTGTAGGCTACTGAAAAGGTCAAAACAGAAGTCTTACATTTTAGACAAAGACGTTTATTTTCAGCGGCATTGTCATTATTACAATATCAGTAACACAATTTTCTTCAATCATTTTAACACCACAATACCTATGCGATGTCTATGATCCAAACTTCTCAACAATACTAGAACCTCTTGACTTTTTCATCATAGCCTACATCTTAAGAAAATCAGTAGTCCCCTGGGAGCTGATGTAACTCCAAGCATTGTGCAATCTGTAATTTACAGGGTGTAGTGATAATATTAGAGGTGGGTAAAACTATAAATTGTGTGATCACGGTAAGGTGGACTGCACCATGTGGTGTCAGATTTTTGAAAAAGGCATTCAGAACATGTTTGCTGATGGTTATTTTCACATGTTCATAACAATACAGTGGTATAAAATGGTTCCTAGAGCGTTGATAGAGGAGGCCTACATTTTGTAAATGTGGATAGTACAGTGTGGTTTTTGAATGTTAAAAGTTGCAATTGGTGAATAAACTGTTTTGCGAGGTGGATCAACTCTCTTCCTGAAATTTCAGAGTTGGTTAAACTGTGTTTACTTGCGTTTAACCTCCACTAGCCCTGGCTATTTATCATATGGCTGAAAAGTGTGAATTCTGTTGTATCCATGTTATAAGTCATGGTTCAAATCACTGCTCTGCACTCCTGCGGCCATCACTGAAAAGACAAAGTTCGGAAAGAAGGCACGTGCGTAGATCGCCGCTTTTGAAAAGGTCCGGCCCAGGACAACCTCTTTCTTCTTGGTGCTCAATGTTTTCACGATCTCGGCGGCCATGGTCTCAGGGGCGATGCCAAGGGAAAAGACTGCAATGACCAGAAAGAGAAAGACGCAAAGCAACTTAACAGTGACATTTTAAGTTCAAGCATTTCCCAGCACCGTTTGTCCTCTTCCTCCCAATTTCTTACTGCCATTTGCATGGGTTAATATTAGGCAATAACAGTCTCATTACATTTTTCCAAACAGCCTAATACTCAAACGAACGCATCGTCTTGCTTCCTCCAGGAAAATATGACTCTCAATCAAAGCTGCAGGGGCTACAAAAATGACTCCAATAATTAACAAATCGGACTCTAGACTTGTCGGTATACCTTTCTTGGGAGATGCTGGAGTGGGGGTTTCCTCTACGGGAGCAGTGGTTTCCTCTACGGGAGCAGGGGTCTCCTCCACTGGAGCAGGGATCTCCTCCGCTGGGGCGGGGCTATCTTCTGCTGGGGCGGGGATCTCCTCGGCGGGAGCAGGGATCTCTTCTGCGGGAACAGGGATCTCTTCTGCTGGGGCGGGGATCTCCTCTGCTGGGGCAGGGATCTCCTCCGCTGGGGCAGGGGTCTCCTCTGCCGGGGCAGGGATCTCCTCTGTGGGAGCAGGGATCTCTTCTGCTGGAGCAGGGATCTCCTCGGCTGGGGCCGGAGGGCTGATGAAGGTGTGGCTAATGGTGCTCACAGAGATGCCATACTCCTGAACCTCGGCACGCAGACAGTCAAAGAAAGCCTGCACAGCATGCTTGGAGGCAGCGTCTGCAGATCAAAAAAATATGTCACCATAATCATAAATTCACCCTCCACTCAAGTTTTCCACCACATTCCCATCAATTCTTAAGAATGAATCTAGTTACCGAAATGCAAATATCTGATTTTAGAGACACTCCCTTAATTGTGATAAGTGGCATAACATTACCTGCACATAGATATCATACATAGAGATACAAATCTCAAGTAGTACTGTTTCTAAATGACAGGACATGGATGACCTGAAATGGATGATATGTCTCATCTGCTCCTGACGTATTCTTACATGTGGTGCGGAATGGCAGTGCCAGCTTCCCCTGGATGCTATTGATTAGCAGAATGTGTCCGCCCCTCCTGGAGATCATGGATGGTAAAATACCTACAAAATGAAACATTTATATTGTCATAAACTTTTGATCATCTTTGTCTCAGGCTTTGTAACATATTTTACATTGTTTAATGCAATATTTACAGCAATTTACAGGATAGCTAAAGATAGATATTAGATACAGGTAATTAGTGCCTTTTTTGGTGAAAAGACGGTTAATTGCTTTGTTTGGCTCCAATAACTTGAACCAATAAAGAAATTATTGCATGGTGAGCACTACTCATGTCCGCTCAGTCACTGCCTACCATCAAACTTGTTAGCATGTCTTTTGCCTCCGCATCATCTCTCATCAATTGTACTGTTATTCATTCTTCTGTAAAGTACACACTGCCTTGCCTTGCCATGCCTTGCCTTACTAAAGGGATTGCGTAAACTGATCAGATGCTATTTTACCTTTGGCCAGAGTAATGGGTCCAAAGTAGTTAATGTCCATGATGGCCTTATCCGTCTCCAAAGACAGGTTCTGCACAGGGGCTTTCACCTTCATGCTGCCGTTGATGATGAGGACGTCCAGGCAACCGTAGCATTCCAACACCTCGCAGATCACTTCCGGTAGATCCTCCAAGTCACTGAAATCCAGCATTACCAGTTTGGGAGGGAAAGTCTATAGATTGGTGGAACAGGCAATGACAAAACTAGTTAGGAAAGCATTCTAGACTGTTCCAGCCATCCAGTAATTCATCAGTCATTTTGTCATGTATTCATGAATGCATTAAATAAGAGCAGGTAAGACCATTCAACAGTATGTTTCATTTAATAATAACATGAGGTCATTTAGACAGTTCATCTCTCTCAGCGAAGATAAAACCCCAAAAGTAAATTCAGATATTGGAACAAAGGTGAGACAAATACTTGTTCAATTCTCCTATGTTTTTTAAATGTATAGGGTGACTCCAAACTCACCACAGCGGGATCACAGTCCTCAGCCAGCTGCTCAGCGAGAGCGTCCAGCTTCTCCCAGCTTTTCCCACAGAGCACCAGCCTGGCACCTCCCTTGTGAAAGACCTTGGCACACTCTGCAAAACAGCGAGCCTGAATGTGAGGGGTGACTTACTGACAGACTCCAGTCCAGTATTTCAATGTACAGATGCACAGTAGGCAAATTACAATACATGGTCTTTTGGGCCCCCACTTCAAGGCAGCGCTGCCTAGAAGGTGTTAGAGTCAGGGTTAGGGTCAGGGTTAGGCAAGGTATCACTGCCTGGAAGGTGCTAGTTTTAGGGTCAAGGGTCAGGGTTAGGCTAGGCAGCGCTGCCTTAAGTCGCCGGTAGCAGTGCTGCCTTGAAGTCGACGGTGGGGGCCCAAAACATCATCAAGCGAAAATGACAGTCACGCTTTCTGAGAGCCATTACCATTCCCTAGTATAGACACGGAGTCCGTAATGACCACCACTTTGTTCCGCACCGTGGTTGTGGACATTAGCCTGAGCGCCGTGCTGTACAGGTAAAAGATCCCGGCTGTTATCACGATCACCGCCGGCACAAGCAGCACGGTGGTCCAATCCATCCCCTCCGCGGGAAAAAAAAATGTCATTACAGTATCATTAAATGAGCTGCATGTAGTACAATACAATTTTAACGTAAAAAAAAAAATACATTAGAGGGTAGAGAAGATACCTGAAATCGACCATAATCTAATACATGTACAGAGTGTACTGTACATCTATTAACAACAATCATCAGAGGGTAACCATTAATCAAATGTTGATCCAAATGAAAACTATGTTTAATAATATTTATAAATAATAAAGGCCTTAAAAAGTAAGATATCTGGCAATTAATACTTACCATAAGAAATTCCTCCATTATGATTGCTGTTCTGGACCCTTGAAACTTAAATATATTTGCACTGCTTCAGGAGATTGAATCTATAAAGGAAGAGTATAGGATTGATTTTCATATACCAGATCAAGCAGATACCAGATCTCAAGCCTTACTGGCCTTATTCTATTCTTACTGGTTTTTTTTATGTTATTGTTGAATGTTGTACTTGAGAGCAAAGATTAACCGGAAACCTGGCAAACCTGGCCAATAAAGCTGATTCTGATTCCACATGATTATATGTGTTTTGAATTATATGCATTATGCTGTACTGTCCCTGTAACTATTTACAACAGTGTTAGGAAGATAATAATAATCAATCACAACAAAACAGATGTGTTAAAGCCTTCACTAGTATCACTGTAGATTTCAAACATCAAAACAATACATGCAGCTTGTGAAGAACACATTTCGGTTGTCATCCATGCAGTCGTAGTTCACCATGTACAGCACTCTATCCTTGAAGCAATTCTAAATATACAGTAACCCAGAACTAGCTGTCTATTTACAGCAACTAGCAGGGCTTAGGGAACTTATTTCATTTTTAATTTTAAAGCTGAACACCTCTGCTTCAGAAATCAAAACTAACAGAAGCCAAAGATGCCCCTATCCCAAGACTTGCAGCCAAAGATGCCCCTATCCCAAGACTTGCAGCATAACAAGCAATGATCAAATGCATTGCACTCTCATGCACAAAACTGAAAGCTGCAACTCATGCACAAAACACAAAGCTGCAACTCTTCACCACAACCGCCCATCCTAGGTTGTTTGCTGTCACTGAAAGTATCTACTTACATTCATGTTAACCATAACATCTTGAAAGCAAGACATATACAGTAGTGTGCACTACTGGTACAAATACCTTCTTGATGTCCAGGAGTTACCCGAAATCTCCCCCCTAGCTGCCCATTTTCCAGACAGCAATGGACCCACAGGGCAGCGCTATGGGACTGGGAGGTCTTTTAATAGCACACAGCTGACTCAGTCATGTTCCATGTATGTTGTGCACATGGCAAGGCCAGATATCCATGACGTAGAAGCAGAGAAGGGGGTTGGTGGACACCGAGTGTCACATTTCTTGAGGCATGGTTTTTGGGAGGCCGGCGTTTTTTGAAAGCAGCATAGTTCTCTATGTTCTTGTGTGTGCGGTGTGGTGTGATGGGATGATGTGATGGATGATCGCAAACATGATATTTGCCATGCTTTGACACAGGAAGAATGACTGTAGAACAAAGAACAAAGTGTCATTTTTGTGTAGGCTACCAAGAGACTGAATAGTAAAAGTAGGACTACACACACACACACACACATTCTGTTTTTAGACATTTGGTGGAAGGCATAGGCCTGTTTTCTATTTCTTGTCATTCATAACTTTCCTCCTTCAGTATCTGCAGATCATAGATAGGCCTATAAAAATATGTCAGATTGATACCATTGTTGGGTCTCTTTACAACCACAAGGAAATAATTACAAAATATAATGAAATTCTACATATGCATGCATATGGTCAAATCTTGACTATTTGTTGATGTGAAATTGACTGCAAGGTGCCCATGCACTGGGTAGCTTAACTAAACTGAATGTCCAGTGGCACAAGTCAAATGAATGAGAAGATAAAACAACCGAGAAATTTGGCCACTTCAATTGTAGTTTTGGCCACTTTAATTGTGGTTTTGGAAATAGTCTAAGTAATATCTTGGCTTAATCAAGAATTCGAGGCTACTTTTTTATGAATGAAAACACTATATCATATCTGGACCCATCAATTCTGCATTTGAGGAGACGAAGCTACAAATCAGCTGTTATGCAGAGCTCTCCTTGAGCATGCGCGCTGTTTTCATACATTGTAGAGCCCGTGGCTACATCATGGAATTTCTTCACTCAGTTTACAGTTATACGCAAATGTTGCCTTAACATTATCTTTGTCTCTTGATCCCTGCTTTATTTGCACCAGTGCATCCCAGCCTTGCGAAATCTATTTAGCTTAGCTTGCAAACAGGGGTTTTCTGTTACCTGGAAAATTGAGCTGGACCTCGCTGACTCGCACTTCAAACCTAGATTTGCACTTGTGTGGGAAAATGTCGGATTTTGAGGAGTTTGAGAAACAACTAAGCGAAAACCGGCAAGGTGATTTTGTTATTGAAATGATCCTATCATATACTGTACACTTAGATTCGTCGGTGTTTATGGGCGAATTTATGATTTGACCCCTTCAGCTGCTGCTGACTACAAAGCTAGCTAGCGTTTGTTAGTTGGTTCGTAAAATGACGTAAGGTAACGTTATCAGCTAACTGAAGCTAATATGAATTCCAATGGATTGACGACCTAATCCAGCTATAAGTGCATTTTGTTCGGTTAAAATGTTCTACTATTCTGTCTGCAGCGGTGGCTAACTAACTAACCTCACAACATTGACAGCGTAACGTGATTTTCATAAACCAAAACACTTGCAGCTAATTTAGCCAGCTAATTTGTAAAACTGTTCACCCTACTGCTGCGGATAAGCAAGCTAATCTGTACTAACATGAAATTAAAGTTTATACCAGTATCCTACACAAGACTGACCTGCCAGTCGGATACATAGTGGATGTACATGGCATGACAGCTCCATATATTATTGTGTCCTATATTAACTAGTAAATCAGCGACACCTATAGCGTACCTCGGTATAGCCCAAAGTCATTTTCTGAATGAATGTTAACGTTGCAATTTATGAGTTATCGGTTGAATAAGTTGGACAACTTTAGAAATGTCAAACACAGGCTGCATGTTACACATTATCATAGTCCGTCCAAGATGCATGCAAATGCAAACGCATGAATTGAAACAAAGTATCAATTTATCAGCATGGAATGTTGAGAATTAATTGTAACCATAACCAGAGTTATTTTCGTTCATATGATTTCATAGGCTTTTAAAATAACAAAGATGACCCGGCCTAGATGACTTAATCTGTTCTCTGGTGTTGTGACTTTATAGAGAGAGATAGGGAACGGCACAAGAGAAGGAGCCGAAGCAGTTCACCCAGCCGCAGCGACAAGCACCGAAGCTGGAGCAAAGACCGGGGCAGTCGCAGCAGGGACCGCAAGAGCCGCGACAGGAGGAGTAATTCCAGGGACCATAAAAAGCACAGGTAGGCCTAGGAGTTGCTGCCCACTTCATAAGTACTTGTGTAAAAGATTAGCCTTTCCTCCTTAACTTTCTCTGTGTTTGTCAGGTCAGCATACAGTGTTAATGTTGTTGCTTTTTTAAAAAAATAGTTATTCTCCACGGAGAACAAGGAAGAAAAAGACATACAAATACTGGGATATGCCTCCCCCTGGCTTTGAACACATCACTCCCATGCAGTATAAGGCCATGCAAGGTGAGTCTGTTTCTGCTCACTTTTTGATGGAGGCTTGATGTCACATTGTACTCCTCAGAGTCAGACACATTTTAAAACATTTAATTTGTTAATTTAATTTAAACAGTTATAATTTGATAATGAGAAGGTAGTTACTCCATGGAGGTTGTCTTGGAATTAAATTGAGAGCACAAACCACTTTAAAGTGCATTGGAAGGTGCCCCTTAAGCAAAATTGAGAAGGGGGGGATGGGCACAGAATGGCAGGGTGCCATGCGTTTTTGCATTCTTTCAGCTAAGTGACCTTAAACATGCTTTTTTTACCTTCAGCTGCCGGCCAGATCCCCACAATTGCGCTGCTGGCAACCTCCAGCACAAGCGGAGTGTCTGTCACCTCCACACAAGTGCCGGTTGTGGGCAGTCAGATGACCAGACAAGCCCGACGCCTCTATGTTGGCAATATTCCTTTTGGTGTGACTGAGGTGAGCCCGGAGGATTAGTCATCCTCTTTGGAGAAAGGCCCTCCTCACAGTAAAAAATTAAAATTAAATTAAAAAAAATGCATGGATTGTTTTGTGCTGTAAGCACTGTGAGGGGATTCCAGAGTGTTGGCTGTTTCCAGGCTAAAGGGTCGTTCACAACGACAGCGATATCAATAGCAAAAAATATTGTTACAGCTAATTTGAATGACGATGTCCACACATTAACTATAACTTTAATGACATGAAGAACGATGTAGTCGGGGATCACTTTCAGAACAATAAAAATCTGACAGCCGATCCATCTAATTCTAGACATCACATTCATCAACACAGAGAGACTTTTCTTATCCTTGGTCAGTGGGCATGCTTTTATAGTAATGCATAAAGTTATTGTTATAGTTATTGTTCCTTGTGTGAATAGCCCTTAACTGTTGAGATAATGCCCCTGGTCTTCATTTGTGTTTTCAGGAGTCCATGGCAGAGTTTTTTAATGCCCAGATGCGTCTGGCCGGCCTCTCCCAAGCCCCTAGTAGCCCCGTGCTGGCCGTCCAAATCAACCAAGACAAGAATTTTGCATTTTTAGAGGTAAGCCTAGCCTTAGTCCTCCAAATCTACCTGATTTGATGGCTTATGGTACATGAAGCAAGCATGCTAAGTATGTTCCATTATTATTCAACGTATGGACTTAAGCTAATGTTTTTGTCCCTAAAACAGTTCCGCTCTGTAGACGAAACAACCCAGGCCATGGCGTTCGACGGAATCCCCTTCCAGGGCCAGTGTCTGAAGATCAGACGTCCGCACGATTACCGCCCCCTTCCAGGGATTGCAGAGCAGCCAGCTTTTCATGTTCCAGGTTAGCGCTGCAGCTCTGAAGCCAGCTTTCAGGCCTCAGCTGTCAGATCAGCAGGATCCCTTTCAGTCAGGGCTTCGCAAATCGCTAAATGATATTAGCGTGGCTGAATTTTGTGCCATCTTCAGAAAGCTATGATCTTGATGCTTAATGCAGTGATTGGTGATGAGCTATCTCACAGCTCCATAATCAAAGTAGCTTCCAGTTCTTCTCAGTCACTTTGGTACAGTTCTCTGATAACCTCCACATTATCTAGCCACTTGCGCACATCATAGCGGTAATGTTCTTTGAAGCTGATAATTCCGTTGCATCATATCACTTTGGAATCACCTCGACGTTCTGTTTAAAGTTATATTTTTCAAAATATCAATCTACATAATTGTGTGGACTACCTTTTTGATTTAAATATTATTTTTATTTCAACCCTCAGGCGTTGTATCCACAGTGGTTCCAGACTCACCACATAAACTCTTCATTGGAGGCTTACCCAACTATCTCAATGATGATCAGGTACATACAAGCCGTGTCTGTCACCAAGCTGCTGATTTTGATCTAGTCCATGCACTTATTTTAGCTTAAATAAATAGCATTAAGATATACATATTTCCCCTCTTGTTATTATTATTCATTATTAATATTTTTCATATGATATCAACTAATACATTGAGAACACTTGTTTATATTAATAATGTCAGTGTGTTTGTGCGAAGAACATTTCTGAAAGCAGGTTTTCTTGCACTTCTGACACCTGTGGATTTAGCCAATCAGTTTCTCCAACCCCCTCATATCATATAGATCTTTATTCACATAAACAACTCAACAACATATCTCAATGACCCACTAATAATGCCAGCTAACAGAGCTTGGTTTAGGGAAGCTTTTGGAAACTGTTTTAGCTCTAATGTTTAAGTAGCATCAAGCAGCTTGTCTTGATGGTTGCTGTGAAGAAATTGACGAGGTCATTCAAAGACTGAGCTTCGAACCCAAACAATTGGAAAGATCAGTAGCATTCACCATCACATGATATTTCATTGGCATGGTTCTGTTCATCACTTACAAAGTATATTCACAGCATGGATGGTTGTATTACTCTTGTAGTTTAACTTCTTAACACAGTAATTTACACAGTTTTAATAAACATGAAACAGTTATATATATATATATGTGTATAAATATAAACTAGCATTCCCATATTTCAATATGTATTATGCTAGCTTTATGTAGCATTTAGAGAAACGTGTGCGAAGTACATTGAGCATGACTTATTTCTAAGGTTGCTCTTGGGTAATGTGTTTTTTGGATATAGGATGTCACTATATTCATTATTTATCTTCTCTGCTCATCATTTTTAACAAATTACCCATTCCCAATCCACAATTGTAGTTGACATTGAGGTAGGTTAAGTAAATAGCTTTGTCATATACCTTTGAGAAATACCTTTATTAAATTTAACATGCTGTGTAATTGGTCAGACCTAAACTACGGCATAAAACACACTGTATAGTACTTCATATCAAGTCAACCTAACTCTCTTGAAATGGATGGGGGATAGTCATGTTGTCTGCAGTTCACATGTAATCCTGTGATTGGAGACGCCTTGTTTTAAAACAGTCAGAGTTAGTGACAAGAAAAAGAAAATGGACGTCAATGTAACCCTGGTGTTTGATCATTTTTTTCCTTCTCCTTTGTTTGTCTCTTGCAGTCACTGCTACTGCTTTGAAACTCACAGCTCTTTCATTTTTGTTCCCCCACTCTGTCCCCAGCTAGGGGCCTGTAAGATCGTTCTAAGTCTCCGCTCTTAATTTGTTCAGTAGTACAGATCTACTGCTGCCATGCCAACATGTAACACAAGGCAAGTAAGACATTCCGTTTCTCACACGGATACACCTCTAAAAGCCAGCAGGTCCCCTTCCCTGGCTGCTTTCCTTTCCCATCTCTCTCTTGGAGCGCGATAGAGACCCAAATTGGGCTTAGTTTGGGGTTGGGTGGGGTGGGGGGGGGGTCCGGGCACTGAGTGAGGGATGACGGGTTATTGGGTGAGGTAGCAGAAGAGTTGGGTGAAGGGGTGACCAGGCGATTTGGATGGTTAGGAGAGACCATTAGGGCTTATTAAGGGCTGTCTTGAATGGGTAACCGTAACGCTGAGGTTTAAACTCTAGGTTCTCTTCCTTTACTGATTGAGACAGGTAAGATATTGCTTCCCTAAACCCTCATGCAGTATTACCCTGACCCTATGCTACCTAGAGGCTTCTGCTCTGTCTGAATTGGGGTCTTAGAGTTGGTCTTGTTCAACAACTGCTGACAATGAAAATAATGCTTCCCATGTACAGTATATCAGGCAGGATTTTAACCTTGGTTGATGGGAAAACAGTAATTCTGCCAAGGTTTCATGTGCAAAGTGATGTGTATGCTCTTCAATTTGTACTGTGAATGAATTTACTGTTACCATTAATGCTAACTCGCCATCAACATGGACAATATATTTGTTGTTTTTGTTTCCCATGTTAGCAAAGTTTGGACCCCAAAGCAGTTTCATCTTTCCGTTTTATTTGGTCACATGAAGATGATGGGATATTTGTCAGGGAATTAACTAAAACCCACAAATCTTCATGCACTTTTTCCTTAAGGGACTCGAGGTTAACACCTAGGTGAACTCATCCTTGAAGCAGTACAGCACAGTATTTGTTTGTTTGTTTTTTTTGCCATGCCACCTTCTGCGCAGATCCAAAGCCATCTCACTTCTTGATTTACCTTCTCATAGATTTGAAACAGACAGTCTAGCATTCAGACATTGGGCCTGCGCTGGCATCCCCTGTTCTAACGAGCTCTCCCCTGCTCTTACCTGTGCAGGTTAAGGAGCTCTTAACATCGTTCGGTCCTCTCAAAGCTTTCAATCTTGTCAAAGACAGTGCCACATCACTGTCCAAAGGTTACGCTTTCTGTGAATACGTCGACATCAGCGCCACCGATCAGGTAAGTATGGCATGCAAGCACCACAGGCAAACAAGTCCACACTTCCTATCCTTTTTCGGGCCTGGGGTGCGTTTCCCAAAGCCATAGTTGCCAATAGCGGATGTAGTTTCTTTAACGTCTCACTCGCGTTGTCTTTTCTGTATAGCCTAATTCAGTGAAGTATCCTCGACTTAAATTTTAAAAACATTCACTAAAACCAGTCTTGCCTACATGCTTTACCTGACAGCACCTGTATTTAGTTAGGCTACATGTGTTGCTCAACGACGTGATGCGTTAAGGCCTGGGGTGCGTTTCCCAAAGCCATAGTTGCTAACTAAGTTAGTGACAAAGTTAGTGACAACTATGGCTTTAACTAAGTTAGCTACTTTGTTGGTTGCAATGCAATTTCCCATTGCCAACCAACTAAGTTTCTAACAGGTTAGTAACTATGGTTTTGGGAAACGCACCCCTGTTCCTGTAGTTGACCTTTGCGGGTTAATGTCATGGTGAGGTCCGGTGAGGTCCAGTGATTCTGTGGGTTGCGCTCACAGGCGGTGGCTGGTCTCAACGGCATGCAGCTGGGCGACAAGAAACTGATTGTCCAGAGGGCAAGCGTGGGGGCCAAGAACTCTAATCTGGTATGTCCCCTACTCCACTTACCGTGATCAGTTATTTTTCATGATCTTGTCTCTATACAACTTGTGTTGCTTTTAACACATCTCTATGTCCAGATTGGGACAACACAGTTTGTGTTGTTTCTAACACATTGCTTTTGGTATACAGTGTACACTCTTACAACAAATTTGTTGAAAATAACACAACTTGCATTGTTTTTAACACATCTCTATGTCCAGATAACAACACAATTGGTGTTGTTTCTAACACATTGCTTTTGTTAAACTGTGTGCACTCTTGTTTTTTAACACATCTCTTTGTCCAGATAGGTACACGTTTTTTTTAAGAGTGCATGATGTTGTTGCCCTTTTTGGTTTTGTCCTTCAATTATAACAGTTAGTCAGTTTGTCTTTTCCTTAACCCTGCTCTATTCCTTGTGTCCCTCTTCTTCTCTGGCTTCTCTCCAGACGGCCGTTATCGAGACACCGGTGATGCTGCAGGTGCCGGGCCTACAGAAGCTGCAGAACTCGGGCCTGCCGACGGAGGTGTTGTGTCTGCTCAACATGGTCATGCCCGAGGAGCTGGTGGACGACGAGGACTATGACGAGATCCTGGAGGACATCCGGGAGGAGTGCTGCAAGTACGGCAGCGTGCGCTCCATCGAGATCCCGCGCCCCGTCGACGGAGTCGAGGTCCCGGGCTGTGGAAAGGTCAGCCGCCAACGTGCCATTTTCTGGAACCTTCTTCTTCTTCTTTTTGTTCCTCTTCCCACCGAGGAAGAATGTCGGAGAATTTTGTTCCAGAGAATGTTATTTTTGTTTGCTGTTGTTCCCTTTGTTTGCTTTTAAGCAGATAGATTGTCTCTCTTATGTACACACACACACACACACACACACACACACACACAAATGCACTCAAAATATCTTGAAAAAGTTCCAGTTCACACACCGATCATGTGTTTCTTCTGTTCATCCCAGATATTTGTGGAATACGCTTCTGCAGCGGAATGTCAGAAGGCCATGCAAGCATTGACTGGGCGCAAGTTTGCTAACAGGATGGTCGTCACCAAATACTATGATCCCGACATGTATCACAGACACGAGTTCTGAAGAAAACCGCTGTGAGCTGTGCACACCTGCCCTCTTCTGCGTGGCACATGACATTACTACACCTTTCACACGCATTCAGTCCCTTGCACTCTATTGGCAAGCTAACACTGACACTGAAGACTCAAGTTGAAAAGGAATAGATCTTCCAAAGATTTTTATAGAAATAGAGAAAAAGAATAACACTTTGAGGATCCTAACCATTTCATTTAGCTACTGCTTTAGACATGCAGTCAGTTAATGCTTTATTATAAGACTGTGCTTTGTGAAGTTTACAAGACAGGTTACACTTTTGAGAACTGAGCAGATATACATGTTTGTATTTATGTACAGTACAACTCCAATCACCTGGGTATAACTCTCATATTTAGCAATTAATGATATTTGCTTTTAGGAGCCTATCCTGTAGGTCAAACCTTACTGAAAATGTTAGTTTTTATGTGAGAATTTCCAACAGAATTGTACTTGTACTGCTTCAGATGGAGAAGCACATCCATGACTATGCTTTTTTGAAGCAATAGTTTCAAAGTTTTGGTGTATTTTTTCATGTTACCTACTGTAGGAATGCAAAGGTACAGGAAAAAAACAGCACAATGTGCTTTTAATATTTAACAAAACATTTATCGTCAAATGGTACTAATGAACACAGATGCCATACCTATGTTTTTGTTTGGTTAGGCTTTGGTCTATGACTTGGTTTATGATTGTGTATACTCAAGCTCAAGGATCTTTGTGTGTGTGTGTGTGTGTGTGTGTGTGTATGAGTGAGACCGAGAGAGAAAGCGAGCACAGAAGTGTGCTCTTGAATGTCTGTGTGGAATTATTTATTTATTAACCTTAGTATTAAAGATATCTAACTGATTGCGGACATTTACAAAAAAAGTAACGGCACGAGTTTGCATTACACCTGAAATGATGCTGCAAAAGTCTGCCTATTCAAATCACTTGGAAGTAGCACCTGTTTGTGACTGATGTTACCAGCATAAAGATATCAATGAATTGCTTTGTAGAAAATTGACAATGCTTTTTAGACATGCTTTATTCATGATACCTTATGAATGTGTGCAAAATGAATGCTTTAGGTTTTTTCTAAATCATTCTATATTTGCCACTTATGGAAGCTCATTTCAGCCACTAGAGGGGAAAAGGGCAACAAACTTCATAACAATGATAAAGATAGCCTAGATATTAAGTGAAAACTTTGGGTTCTTTGTAGTCAAAATATTGAGTTGGTAAGTCAAACATTTGAGATACTAAGTTAGAAAGTTGACATTTTGAGATGGGAAGTCAGCTTTTTCAGGTACCATGTAGGAATTTTGAGATAAATAGTCACAATTGTATCTCTCTTTTTTTCCTAGTATCTCAAAATTCAGACTTGGTAAGCCTATCTGAGAATTTTGACTTTGTGTCTGATTTTTTCCCCATCTAAAGAGGCGTAAACTGACTTCCATAGCCACTGCCTTGTCTTCAATAAAATAATAAAATATAATCTCAATTTATGTCGTGAATTATTTGAGTTGAGCATAGATAAAGTTAAAATCAAGATATTTAAAAGAATGAAGAGGAAATTGTTGCTGGCGTGCCCAGGCCTAGGCCATGCTTTGCTTCTGCAGTCAGCAACTCTGTCAAGTTGTTGTTGAGACAATGTTGCATACGATCGGTGGGGGGCGACAGTTGTTGGAAATTTTGAGTTGGACAAGATCGGACAGTTCAAGTGCACTGATGCCGATCGTCTGAGTAGAGGTCCTTCCGAAGTAGGCTCGGCATACAGAGCAGTCTCTGGAGAGCTTGTCATCGGAAGGTCTAGTCTCCTAGATCAGAAGTTTCACAGCGAGAAGATGTCAACGATGAAAATGGACACATTTTGTAACAAATTCCAAGCGAATATCTTCAGTAAAAGCAAATGTCAAAATTGCTTTAAACCCCGTGAACTACACCTGAGAGCCAATGAAGATTTGATTCAGGTAAGTGAACTCTTCTGACATTTCAGCCCAGTAGGTGTAGCCTACATGTTGGTATATTGACTATTTACTGACGTTTTTGCAGTTTGGATTCCAAATGAAAGAATACATGTGGCGTTTTGGGTTATTATGACTATAGGCTATCTTATGATTCTGTAAATAAACACTATGAAGAAGCGGATGTAGTTTCTTTAACGTCTCACTCGCGTTGTCTTTTCTGTATAGCCTAATTCAGTGAAGTATCCTCGACTTAAATTTTAAAAACATTACTAAACATTACTAAAACCAGTCTTGCCTACTTTACCTGACAGCACCTGTATTTAGTTAGGCTACATGTGTTGCTCAACGACGTGATGCGTTAAGTCAGTGTGTGATGGCAAAGAAGCGTGCTGCCTCGTGAAGTAGGCGTACGCCAGAGAACTTGTAAAGAATCTCAACTATGCCCAGATGTAAGGGTTTCTTGTGAGAGTGTGTGTGGTTAGAGGGGAACCTGTCCTGAATTTATCAGTAAACACATTCGCTACTTACAAACAAAAGCAGCAACAGCAGCAGCAGCAGCAACAACAGCACAATCCCTGCGTTTTGGCTTCCACAGTAATTTTGGACACCCAAGCCTCATTCCTCACATAGCAGGTCATCAGACAGCACGGACCCAAATTCAAATGTGACCACAGCTTATCTCTTGTCCACTGCTGCCTGTAATTTTGGAACAATGGAAACGTTTACAGTAATCTTGAGGTGTATCTCCAAGGGATGACTTGCTGTTTCAAAGCAGCCACCAACAAAAGAAAGTGGCAGGGTAAATGTCTTCGGTTTTACTTTTCTTCCTGTGTCCCTTTACAGGCCAAGCCTATTTATGGAGGTTGGCTATGTCTTGCTCCAGAAGGTACTGACTTTGGCAAGCCAGCACAACGATCAAGGGTATGGGAAACTCACCTCAACAGCAGTAGACTAAACCTTTTAAATCGTAGTTATGATCTGAGACCTATCAGTGATGGCCTGTTTTGATAAACAAAGTAAAACATCATCTGTTTTGTTTCCCCCCACCCCCCACTGAAGAAATGGCAACGCAGATTCTTCATTCTCTATGAACATGGCAGTCTGCATTTCGCTCTGGATGACTCGGTAAGTGGTATGCCTAGTTCTGTAGTTGAAAGCCCTTTGGGGATGTATTCCAGGTAGATGGTTAAGTGACAGATCTGAGTAAGTTAACCCAGAGGAAGTGGTAAACCTCCTAATAGAAAAGGCTTTTGGCTTTGTTTAGTTTGGATATTGCCTCTGGGCTATTCTATTGTCAGGTTCAGCGCCCTCTGGGTTATCGTACCACTATCGTGCCACTAAACCACCCACTTGAAATGATGGCCAGTTGTTATTGACTATGTATACTAGCAGACACTCATTTCTGCTAGTGCTAGTACTCATTGATGCTGATTTACGAGAGAACCCACCATGCGTCTTGGTACCATATGTGTTCATTGTGAGGGGGACTGACCATTCATGTCTGTTTGTGAGCTAATGGTTCTCCCTAAGTGATCTTTCTCAGTGTACTGTGTCTGTAATGTTTCCGGAATGCACTGGTGATGGCCATATCTCCATAGGTTATATCCCGCTGACCTTTCTTCTGAACGAGTGTGTTGGGGGTGTCCTGAAAACATGAACCTCCCAGTAGTGTCACTGTGTGCTTCAGCAGTCTGTTACTGGTGACCAGTTCTCAGATGACAGATGAATGTTGCATTCTACTCATAATAGGGCCTCTTCAATACCAATATGGGAAGTGTCAGCTGTGATCTTGTGTCCTCTCCCCTCCTCTCTCCTCTCCTCTCCTCTACCTTCCTCTCCTCTCCCCTCCTCTCCTCTCCTCTCCTCTACCTTCCTCTCCTCTCCTCTCCTCTCCTCTCTTCTCCTCTCCTCTCCACAGCCAAGCACTCTTCCCCAAGGGACAGTAAATATGAACCTGTGCACAGACGTGGTTGATGCAGAGATGAAGACAGGGCAGAGGAATGCACTGTGCATCGTCACCCCTGACCAGGACTTCTACATCCGTGGGGAAAACAAGGACATCATCAATGGGTGAGGCCGAAAGTCATATCCATATCATATCCTTATGGCCAAGGCCCCCTGGCGACCACATTTGCATCTGTAGATTTGACGGTCAAGAGAGAGAACTTTGGCATGGACGTGCATCAGACGCTGCGAGTGGGCTTTGCTCTGTTAAAAACAATGGAGCACTAAAGTTTTGCGTCAGTTGACGTCACCAGTGGGCGTTGGCCTTTACACTAACCAAAGCAAAAGGAATTGCTAACCTTCATATCATGAACCTTGTTTCATAAAGCAACTCTTATGATTAATCGATGTAATCACTTTCCAAAGACATATAACCTCATCAGACCTGGACATAGTCACTGGATATAAGCATAATAGTCACTATAGTACTAGAGCAACACAATCAGTGAATCCAGTACAGGGTGGACAGGGTATGCACAATTCAGCTCAAATGCTTTAGCCTTATGCAACAATGAGGTGGAGCTCCATCCAATCTTGCTTGTCTCTCAAGGATGACAATAAAGTGATGGGTTTACCCAACTGCCATTACTGGGAGTCCCGCCTCAGAGAAATGAGTCCTTGGTGTCATCATGTCTCATGTCTGTGTGTGATCCACCCTGTCCCACCCAACAGATGGAATGAGCAGCTAGTGGTCTACCCCACTCACTAACAAGCACAACCGCAAGAAGACCACAAGCAAAGAGAGGCCCTCTGTAGCCACACAGGTTAGTCCTTCAC
>NC_084996.1:37998647-38048647 GCF_963854185.1 Sardina pilchardus
GTTGAGACTAAATTACTAAAGTTTTGTGAATAAATCCTGACGTGTCATGCAGTACAGAATGATTAAATCAGAAAAATAGTACCAAACTAAATAAACTGGCCACAATTCACTGCCACAGCAAAGAGAAAAAAGAGACATTTTACTCAATTCCTTTTCTATTCTATATGCAAAGACACATAATATGACGGTTCTTTTTCTGACGAACTAGTAAGTAGGTGCAGTAGGAATTTTCATTTAAGGCTAACTGTGCCATTGAGTTGTAATACATGCTTTAGTCAAGATAATGCAAGCGTTCCATTTTGGATGGTGGGAGGGAATTATCCCACTAAGATGTGTTTTAATAGCATTTTGGGGTAAACTATCCCTTTTTTAAGTTGTGTAATTCTAGCCTTAATGGAAAACTGTGTCCTGTGAGATGGTGACACTGGTGTGGTCCCCTGTCCCACAGGGCCCTGAGAGTGTGACGCCGCCGGGGGTCACCTGTGGGGTCGCAGCAGACTCCGCCCAGGAGGAGGACAGGAGCCCCAAGGGTGACTCTGCTTCAGGTGCGTGTTGCGTTGCATTGCGTTGTGTTGTGTTGCGTTGCGTTGCGTTGTTGTTTGCGTTGTTGCTGTTTGTGCGTGTTTGTTTGGTTGCTCAAAGGGTCATTGGGTAGTTGAAAAGTGGTAAGCAAGCAAGCCGCCTCTTTTCTTGCTCAACCACATGCATGTCTATGTGAACTTGTCAGCCTTGTGTGTAGACTGAATAGCTGCCTCATTCCTCAGGGTCTACACACAGAGAGAGAGAGAGAGAGAGAGAGAGAGAGAATATACTGTAGCCCCTTGAAAACTCTTCTGATGCTTGGTGATGTTGGGAGGTGTGTGTGTGTGTGTGGGGGGGGGTTGTGTGACAAACACCCTGGCAGCGGTGGAATGATGTTCCTGCTCATTACTGGAACTGTACTCTCCCAGGATCTGTCACCTCCCTGTCCTGATTCCACAGAGAGCGAAAAAAAGGAGAAAAATGCCTCAGCTGCTGCCTTCGCCACCTTGTAATTATGAGCTGGGGGCCAGGCCATGGGAGGAGCGCAGCGCCTGTTTCGGAGAGACAGCTCGGAGCTCCGCGCAGCACAGACCATCAGAGAACATCAGAGACTGGGGGAACCATGTGATCTCGGGGAGGGAATTTTCTTGTCAAACGCATGTGGGGCTCTAGAACGTTGCCCAGCTGTTTAATTATGGTTGGCAATGGCAACACCCCTAACAAGGGTATGATTACAAGGAAGCGCATGTGCTGCAACACAAATATTTGCAGTGTACTTGTATTTATTTTATCATTACCCTGACAGTGTAGATCATCGTCGAGATGGTTAGAGCACCCATTTTGGAGTCACTTTTAAATAAAAGGGAATTTCTGGCCATATCAGGGCAGCAGGTCAAGAAAGTAATTGTTTTCTTCCTGTAATTTGAATGCTGGATGCATGCTCGTTATCCATCTTTTCATACTTCAACAGGAGATAAAGTGACCACAGTCGATCCAGCTAGCCACAGAAATGTTCACCCAGCAACGGACAGTGCTCTTCATGCTAAGGCTGGAGATGCCGTCAGCCTGCTGGACTCCGAGGTGGACGCAAACACGCAGGCCGGTAGTGGGCAGAGGAGACCGGAGGAGCCAGAGGAGGCAGAGTCAGAGAGGAGGTGAGTGGCAGGAGCCCTGCGGAGCTGAAGAGGGGGTCCTTTCAGACGCAGCCAAATATACTCCCCCTTCTCCAAACAGTGCCAAGTCAAATAAGCAGTTGGTTGCAGCGCTCCCTCCAGCAGGGCATTTTATTTTTATGTGCTTATTCTCCTTAATAGTGTGTGTGTGTGCGTGTGTGTGTGTGTGCACGTTAGCGTGTGTGTGTGCGTGTGTGTGTGTGTGTGTGTGTTTGTGTGCGCACACATGCATGTGCATGATTGTCTGTCTCCAAGTGGGAAGGGTGTAGTGTGTGTGTATTTGTGTGTATAAATGTGTATTTGTCTGTCTGTCATTGTGAGTGTGTGTGTGGGTGTGAGTAAGTTTGTATTCATTTGTGTGTGTGGGTGTGAGAACGTATTTTGTGTGTGCGTGTGTGTGAGCTTGTGTGAGTATGATTGTGCGTATGTTTGCGTAGGGGTGTGTTTCTGTCAGTTTGTATGCGTGTGGGTTTGTGTGTGGGTTTGTCCGCACGTGTGTGTGTGCGTGCGTGCGTGCGTGTGTGCGTGTGTGTGCGCACGCTCGCAATCCTCTCGGCAAACTCTGAGCTATTTGGCAAGGGACAAGCTCAATGTGCAAACAATTTAGTGCCTAGGGACAGCAGATGCCTCCTCGGCCTCCCCTCAGTAAAAAGCCGTTTTACACACGCCACAGCATACACACCCGGTCAGACATCAAAGGCCCTTACCCCTCCATTAGCATCGCAGCTCTTTTTAAATTTAGCTTATACAAGAGCTCTCCGAGCAAAGCTTTATACTCAATCATGCATACAGGTTCTGTGACACGAATATGTCACTTCCTGTCTTTTTTTTTTTCAAAAGCCAAACATCCCCTTTTAAGGGTGAGATGGTTAAGGTTCTTCTGTGAGATTTTCTTCTGCAAGTCCAACAGGAGCTGATTTGGAGTTGTTATGAAGTTAAGGTGATTGCTTGTATTAAAGTAAAGAAATGAAATTGCCATGCTTAGTCTGTTGCGTGGTGATGTAATGTACATTTTGTGGCATGTAGAAGTGCTGATCTCATGTTGTTTAGTTGTTTTCTCCTTCTCATAAAAGCTTGCAGGCAGGATATTAGTCTTTTCTCATACACTGTCGCTTAGAGACCCAAGCTTAGGGAAAAGGACTTTTGTGTGTGTGTGTGTGTGTGTGTGTGTGTGTGTGTGTGTGTGTGTGTGTGTGTGTGTGTGTGTGTGTGTGTGTGTGTGTGTGTGTGTGTGTGTGTGTGTGTGTGTGTGTGTGTGTGTGTGTGTGTGTGTGTGTGTGTGTGTGTGTGTGTGTGTGTGTGTGTGTGTGTGTGTGTGTGTTCAAAGAGAACAGGTGGAAATGCACAAATGTGTCATCTTGTTCTGGAAGAGCTGTTGACTGAAGCAATGTTGTCTTTCCAGAGTGGAGGAAGCAGCAGTTAAACAACCACGGTCTTCTGATGATTGACATCTTGCTCTGTCTCTCTGCCTCTATTCCTTCCTCTCCTTTTCTCATTTCTCTCTCTCTCTCTCTCTCTCTCTCTGTACACGTGTACACACATACACACAAACACACACACACACACACACTAAACAACAACCTCTTTATCATCATTCTCTCCTTCCTCATTCTTGTCTCCCTATCTCCTCTGTCTCTCTCAGTGAGGTATGGCGAGCTGGAGCAGAGGTGCAGGTAGAGGGTCCGATCAGCAGCAGCAGCAGCAGTGAGCAGGCCAGGACCGGGCGACCGCCGCAGCCCACACAGAAACCGGTAGGTCCTCTCTCCGTCCACATCAGCTCGTCATGCCCCCTTCATGCCTCCCACCGCCAAGTTTCCCACCGCCAAACACATACACTGATAGCAGCAACAACAACAACAACAACAACAACAACAACAACAACAACAACAACAACAACAACACTGCATTTATGTAGTGTTTTTTTAGATTAGGTTAGACTACAGTAGATTCAACTTATATAGTGCTTTTTCAAGGCATCCAAAGCGCTTTACAGTGAAGGGGGGGCCTCACTAACCACCACAATGAGGCGCAGTCGTCGTTACACACCGGCCCAACAGGGGATCACCATCGCGGGTATTCGAAGTACGTGTTTTTAGTGGCAAACCTGAGTAAGTTAACTCAGAGTAAGTGGTGAACCTCCAAATAGAAAAACTGTACGGCTTTATTCTCCTAACGAAACAATGGCATTGGGCTCTTGTTGTAGGAGGTTCACCACTGAATTTACCCAGGTTCGTCACTAAACCACGCACTAGGAATACCCCCCAGATGATGACTGTACAAGCTGAATAAACTTACCAGCAGCAGATAGTCTCCAAGGATGTATATCTTTATAGAAATGGTGGGGTGGGGAGGGGTTGGTTCAGGTAAAAATGGGGGAAAAAGTGTGTCATGGCGCAGCTGGCTCAGATTACAACACAACTCAACTGTAAACAGCACAACAACAGGGTCTGGTTCTCTTATTGGTGTGCAATGTCTGATCTCATGTGCTCATGTAGAGTGACTCAGCCCTGGTCGTGTGAGAAAAGCACACAGGCCTTTGCCCTGGGCACAGCTGGTTTCGTTAGGGCCGCAGTGCGCTGTGCGTCTCGACCTGAGTCACAGGTCCAGGTGTTGCCGTCAACCGCTGCTAGAGTGGGCTCGAACTGAGCAGGTCTGAGCGTTAGACAGGCGCTCAGGTGAAGAGCATTCTGGCACCAGCAGCGTGAGTCAGTAAGCACTCGAGTGGAGCTGTTGGGGCTTGCACTTTGTGTGTGTGTGTGTGTGTGTGTGTGTGTGTGTGTGTGTGTGTGTCAGCATGTGAGCAACCAAGTGTTTGTGTTTACGCTAAAGCAGTGGCGTTGTACAGGTATTGAACAGGCGGGATGTTTGGTTTGTGTTGCCGCGCTCTCGACCAAAACTGGTTCTTCATCCGCCTGAGGGCAGCCTGTGTGTGTCCTGTTTCTGAATACTGTAATTATTGTAAACAGTGATATTGTTTGACAGGCCACTGACAAGCCACAGGGTTTTGCGGCTACAATACCTATGTCAAATTCTCTTTGTAAGCACTGTTATATTAGACCTTGGATGTTTTGAAAGGTGCTTTATAAATAAAATGTATACATGTAACTATTATTATTATTATTATTGTTATTATTATTAATAATCTTGTCGTTGTTGTTGTTGTTGTTATAATTCTAAAGCCAGTTCATATCTTCTCATAATGCTCAATCAGCAGCTGTCTGGAGGTCACCGCCTCGTCCCACCGTCTCTTGTGTGACACATTCCAAACATGAGTGAAGACATGATGTTCCCAGTACCGGCAGTGTAGTTTTTTTCTGACCTCTTAGTTGATCTTATGTGTTGCTATCCATTTTATTTATTTGTTTTTTTGTTGGTTTGTTTACAGGGGTTTTTTGTTTGTTTTTTTGTTTTGTGTGTGTTTTGAGGAGGGAGGGATCAAGGGTGATTCCCTTGGATTCCGGCTCTCGTGCTCTGCTGGCCAGATTCCTCTGAGATTTCCATTTCCCCTTTCCCAACCACCCAGCCCCTCAGGGGGGGAGAGGGCTCTTCCCAGGAGGGGGAAAACCAGCCTCGGAAATAGACCCCTCTTGTTATAGGAGGCAATGGTTAGCCCACTCCTCTGTCAGAATGTTTCTCCATGACGTCAGGAGCGTCGAGTTGGGGCACGCAGCATTATTAATACAGTCAAGTCACGCTAAGTCACATTTATTTATATAGCACACTTAAACGCAATGCAATTGGCCCAAGGTGCTCACGGATATAAAATAAATACAGTAATAAAAGCAAAAATATAAGTGACCAATTTTTTTTCAATACAAAAAATACATGAAGACTGGATGGGTTCCGGGACTTTCTCAGGCAGCCAGAGTGGTGATCCGTCCTCCAGTGGTGGACTTTAAAAAAGACTTCTGCTTAAAATAATGTCTGGACACTAAATACGTATTGCACTGGACACTGATTTGTTTCACAAAGTGCTATTTGTGTCACACATACTCATACTCAAATTCATACTCACACACACGCAGGCACATGCACACACATATAGGCACACACGCACACACTCACATATATACATGAAAATCATGAGACTGTCTGTAGTCTGGGCCCAACGCATCCGCTGCCTCTGGGCTCCATTTCCTCAGCGGCCCGTTGTCTGCCGGGTCAGGCGATGGAGGCTTGCTCCATCTCCGCTCTCCAGTCAAACAGTGTGGAACAGGACAGAAATGAACCCGCAAGCTATGGCACGATGCCAACTTTGAGGAGTCTGTGAGGGATGCTGTGACCTTTGACCTTCAAATGTTTGACTAACCATCCTGGGGCGTGTTTCCCTAAATCATAGTTGCTAATTAAGTTAGCAGCTTTGTTGGTTTCAATGCAATTTCCCATTGCCAACCAACTAAGTTGCTAACAGGTTAGCAACAATGGTTTTGGGAAACACGCCCCTGGTTGTTCCTCCTTTTTGTGACCATTTAATTGTAATTTGACATGTTTGCTCCTGACAGAAGGGTCCTGCTGTATCCCCTCCCCCCCGCTCACCCAAGAGAAGAGAGCGGTCACCTGACAACAGGACTTCTGAGTCAGTGATGACGGTGAGTTGACATTTTAAATATTCAACTTTCAAGTCAAGGATTACCTGCCATACATTCACAAACAGAGTGATTTACGTTATAATGGTGAGCTTGCATCACTATGGTGAAACTTAGTGTCTTACTGGAAACAGTTATGAATGAATAGAGAGTAGTCAGACATTGAAGAATGTTTCCTTGAGGGGAAATCACGTCTTAGAGAAGGTATACATATAAAAAAAAACACCTGCCTGGAAGACACATTTTATATTTAACTGCCACCGAATTGTTTTTTCTTTTTTTAATCATACTTCTTCCTCCCATGTGTGTGTCCAGCCTGATCTGCTGAACTTTAAGAAAGGCTGGCTCATGATTTTGGAGGAGCAGAATCAGGTGAGTCCATGGAGCACCCTCCTCTCTCTCTCTCTCTCTCTCTCTCTCTCTCTCTCTCTCGCTCTCTCTCTCTCTCTCTCTCCCCCTAAGCGGAGAGGGCCACTGAAGGGCTAGTGAGAGCAGCGGAGGGGTGGAGTAGTGGTGTAGAGTGTAGTAGTGGACTCGTGCTCAATGGTGTACTCTTTTTTCGCCGTGACTCGGGGCCATTCAGAGTGTGAAGAATGGTGTTTTAGAGAGAATGGCATGTCTTTTCATCCATGACAGATTATGCTACTTATATGGCCCTCTCACACACGGCAAGTTCAAACTCGAGGCGTAAATATTTCTCATTTCAAAGGTATGTTTCCCTCCCCATGTGTCATGTTTAAGGGCATCCGTGAAAAACACACATAAATATACACGACAAACAGGCATTGCACAGTAATCACATAGTCTAGTGGAATTCATATATATATTAGTAATTCAAAGTGCTTTACAAATAAGCACATGGAAAGAACATACAAAAAAGAACTAAATAAAAACTGTAGGAGACAACAAACTGTAGTAATTTGTGTATGATTAAAGCAAGTGAAGTGACGCCAGTGTTGTGGATTGGGCTTCCCAGTTTTCATTTGTATCGTAGCTGAATTGCAATGGTTTGAGCTTTGGCCGGCAATCAACCAAAGTCTTTTAGAACTGTGGGAGAGCAATTTGCCCGTGGGAAGCTGTAATTATGTTTTTTATTTACGGTGTCTTACATGCGGATTTACACAGAAAGGTCAGGGGTAATCTCTATCAGGACACTTATGTTCTCAGTCACAGAAAAGACCCATATGTGTGTGTGTGTTGGGCAATGTCATGCCAGATTTCTTTTGTATGCAAGTAATTAGCTAGATGCTGAGCTGTGCATGTCTGTGACTGTTCAGTTTCATCTTCATGGAAATCTTGCCTGAGCTTCAGTTCACACTGTGTACAACTTTACAAGGTCAGATCTCTCTCGTGTGTGTGTGTGCGTGTCCGTTTGGTTCCCTCTAGTGGAAAAAGAACTGGTTTGTGCTGTCCACTCACAAACTGCGTTATTACAAGGACTCTGTAGCAGAGGAGGTAAGCTCCCGGCTCGTATGAAACCACTCTATTGGCGTTCATATTAATCTGTTCTAAAAACAGAACTTGACTATTGCTCCGTTTGCGTTTCAGTCTCCTTCCCTCCTTACATATTGTTGTTTTCATGTCCTCCTGCCAAGGCGTCGGAGCTGGTGGGAGAGATAGACCTCACAACCTGCCATCAAGTGACTGAGCATCAAATCCAGAGGAACTATGGCTTTCAGATTCACGTAGGGAATCACTCACTGTTCTGTTTCTATTAAATGAGCAGCATTCTATAACATTAACCAATGTCCTGCAGAATTCTCAGTCATCACCATATGTTCCAACTCCTGTATTTACTCACTTGTTCAGACACAGACGCAAGTGCACACGCTGGCAGCCATGACTGCAGGCATACGCCGGAACTGGATCCAAGCCCTTGCCAAAAACGTTCGGCCGTCCAACGCACCAGACATCACAAAGTAAGTCATGACTGGATTGAGGCCAACAGTGCTGAGTGTTGCAGTCTGATATACAGTCAGTGATTTCCAGTCTTTTACACACATCAACTTCCTGTCTCCGGCACTGATCAACTTCCTCTCTCTGTTTGTTGGGCAGTCTCTCCGATGACCTTTGCCCTTTCGGCTCGTCAGCGGGACCTCTGCCTGAGCCGGACCTGACCCGCGACTCGCTTTCCCCAGAGGTGTCGTCGAAGATGAGGCGCGGCGGCAAGAACCGCTGCGGTCAGAAGCGTCGCGAGGGGGCCCACGGCAAGCCCGGCGGCAGAGCCTCGCTCCGGCTCGCCCGCCACAGTCCGCCCGCGGGCACCCACGGCGGCGGGCAGGAGCAGAAGGTGGAGGTGTGGTCCGTGGAGAGGCGGCGGCGGAGGCGCGAGGAACGCAGGAAGCGCTACGAGAGCGTCATGGGCTCCGTGTTCAAGTCTGCTTGCCAGGAGGAGGTCGTCCGGAACGGCGTGGTCAGGGGTGCGGGCACGGGCGTGCCGTGTGTCCGCCAGAGCTCCCCGGAGCACCAGCAGCAGAGGGCACAGGAGATCGAGGAGCGCTGGCTGGAGGTGGAGAAGGCGGGCATTCGGGAGGAGAGGAAGGTGCCGCTCTACCCCGACACCCAGGCCAGGGACGTCGGCGAGCTGGAGAAACTGTTGAGTAACTACCAGAGAAGGGTGAGTTTGCCCCTGCAGTAGACTTCAGTGACCTTGGGTCAGTCTTGAACTATGTTGCTTGCTCTGGGAACAAAGCAGGTATTGTGTCTGTGGATTGATATCATTGTAACTTGTGGAGCAGATTGCACAGTGAATTAGTTTTTCAGTGACCTCAGGTTGGACAAAAGACCACACAGATCCAGTGTAATCGTAAGCATTGTGTCACAGGTGGAGGAGCTGACTGCCCAGCTGACCGAGTCGTCTTGTCATAGAGAGGAGCCAACACTGGATCAACAGATGAGCTCCACTTGGGACTTCCAGGTGAGTTTACTTAAGAAGGACTGTAATATCAGAGTTATGTAATACGTTCCATCAATATTTTAGTATTATCACAATATTTTATCATAACAGATGTCACAAAGTTAGTCATGACTGTAGATCAAGCCCAGTATCTTCGGTTTATACACAGCACCATGAAGTAATTTATGCAATCAGTGTTAGGATGTATGATTGAATCCAGAAGTCATTCTAATGAAATGGTGAAGAATGTTTGCAGCATATAAAAAAATTGGTAGCATTTGGACTGTTAAATTCAAAGAATTCTGTGTCTGACTGAAGTGTGTGCATCCCAATATTAAACAGCAACCTCTTTGCACACAGCTCGAGAGCACTGATGTCCAGGAGAGTGAAGATATCCCAGTTACAATGGACTCAAGCTCTTACAGTAGTCATTTGTCAAGTCTAAGAGATAAGTATGAAGAAACTAAAGAACTACTGCGGTTTGAGGAACTACGACGGCAACGTATGCAGGAGCAGCTGGGCTTTGGCTCCTCCATTCTAGATCAGAGCTCACTGGCATTGGGTGATGCTCTAACAGATGACGAACAAGGAAGCATCACCAGTGAAGCTGGCTGTCCAGAACTGTTGAAACATCTCAGCTTCACAAGCTTTGAGGAGCTTCACCCTCCGGCTGTGGGACAGGTGAGACCGAGGACAAATCAAGGTGAGGTAGGAGAGCAGGACCGCTCAGAGGTGGAGGAGAGGCTCGTCCAGGTAGTGGCCTCCCTGACACGTGAAAACGAAGCTCTCAACCAGCGGAGTCAGGAAATGGTCCACCAGCTGACTGAGGCCGACCGAGAGATAGAAAGGCTCCGAGCGGAACTCGACGAAAGACAAGACGGCCGACCGCACCTGTCCACGTTGGAGCAGCTGACCGATGCCAGAGTAGAGTGTCTCGAGAACGAGCTCCGAGAGAAATGCCTGGAACTGAAGGAGGCCCAAGCCCAACTGGCGGCACAGAACGAGAAACTCAGAGACACTTTGAGACGGCTGCACTTAAGGGAAGCCACACTGGAGGGCCTCGGCTTTCTGGAGCCAAAAGATCATCATTCACGCGCGCCTGTACAAGAGGCCTTACAGGACCTGATGGAAGACCAGTTGGATTGCGCTGAACTTTGTGCCAAAGAGGCCCAGGAGGCCCAAGAAGCCCTTACAGCCATAATGCCATGCAGCCAAAGAGATGAGGTCCTACAGTCGCAGGTGCTGCCGGAGGTACAAAGAGCTCAGAGCAGTGAAAGCGAGTCAGAGGAGAAGGCTGGTAATGGACACGGTCCAGAGGAGGATGATACTCAGCATCTGGTGGACGAGCTCCAAACAAGGTCTAAAGCACTTGGCAAACTGCTGAGGGCGACCGGAGAGACGGATTTGCCGGCGCTGCCGCCCCTCGTATCAGAAAGACAGGATGTTGACGCAAATCGGAGCATTAGCGGCAGGCTCCGTCTGGAGGAGGAGATCTGGGCGACGCTGAGCCTCCTCAAAGCCAGCCCGGCGAGTTGTGCTGAGGCGGGCGTCTCTGACGGGCTGACGGCTAAGTCGTCCGGGGCCAAACTGGAGGAGATTAAACTCTACCTCTCCGCACACAAGCATTTCTCTCCCCCGCCGATCAATTCACCGATCGTTAGCGCAGGTCCTGGTGCCTGCCAGCCTCAGACAAGTGATGGCTCAGTTCTCCCGGAGTCGCACGTCAGCGGGCCCGCAACAGCTGAGATAACAGATGAGATGTCAGAGCGGCGAGCGGAGAGGATATTGAGTTCGTACAGACGGCTTTGTAATGACGGCCTTTGGAGGGAATTGATGGAGAGCGTGAATCTGAAAACGTCCCTGTTAAACTGCGCTGCCTCCTGCCTTGATTCCTCTGCAAACACGGAGCTGCGATCCACAGTTAAAGATCTGTGCGGTGTGTGGCGTAGGCAGGGTGACCCCGAGCTCCTTCACGCTCACGGCGCCGCCTCCGAGCTCCTCTCCGCTTACATCGTCAGTCGGCTCGAGGCCGCGCAGGAGAAGTGCGCCCAAACAGAGGTGGGCTCGTGGGGGGGTGAAGAGAGTTGTCAGAACTGTCAGGTGCTAAGACAGATGAACGAGGAGCTCTGCACCAGACTCTCAGATATAGAGAACCAGAGGTCTGGAGGTCATTTCCTCAACCAGAAATGCCCCGTGGACTCCAGATGCTCAGATGGTGCTCATGTGGACGTTGTGGGCCAGGATGGGATGGAGAACCCTGCCCGTGACTGCAGCACTGGCCAGGTCAAAACAGAAAGGCCCACAGACCTGAGAGCAGATGCTGTTTCAATTAAGGGAGAGGAAGAGAAAGGTTACCTGACTGAAGTTCCAGACTCCGAATCCCAGAGGGAGGATGAGGCTGTGAAGGGAGCACCTGAGCCTGAGTTAGTGCGGCCCACGAGCGGAGACCTGGCTGAACCCAGCAGGGATGAGTGTGATGGAAGCATGTCTGCTCTTCAGGAGCAACACAGGAGAGACTTGGAAACTCTACAGGTGAGAATAAACATTTCTTTCATTTATTGTTACTTGACAAAATGTCTCTCATTTATCTTTTTGTTCTTCATGGCTACTTATTCCTCTGCTCCACAGTAACTACAACTTAATGACCCCTTTGAGTTGGGTGAAATTGAGGTTGCACATTTTGGCTCAGATTTTTGTTTCAGTCACCTCCTCTTCCACTCATGTTGTTTGTGTTGTAATCTACCCAAGCTCTATGCTGCACCGGGTGGAAGACTTAGCAACATAGCCAACACAAATATTATCAGCCTGCTGAGTACACTAGCTATACTGCAGCAACAACAACAACAACAACAACAACAACAACTCTGTAACCCTTCATTGGTGAATACTTTTGACAACAATGGGCTGATATTGGGTTATCAGATGTGATAAACAACTTTGGATTTGAAAATGAAAATGTCACATTAATGTATATGAATGTCAATTTTTTACCCAATAAAAAAATAAAGTTGAAAGAAAAAAAGGGAAAATAAAATAATGGGCTGACAAGCCTGACAGAGGTGCAGTGGTCTGATGGGTGTGTGTGCTGGTTGATGTTCCCCCAGGCCATGTGTGAGCGGGGCTTTGAGGCCATGGAGGAGGCCCACCACAGGGCCCTGGCTGAGCTGCGTCTCCAGCACCAGCGAGAGCTGGAGCAGCTCCAGCAGGACAAGGAACAGCTACTGGAGGAGGAGGCAGCCGCCACTCTGGCAGGTGTGGGGAGAAGGAATCACGGGGGTTGAATTTGAGCCGTGTGTGTGTGTGTGTGCGTGCGTGTGGGGAGAGGGAATCACAGGGTTCATTTTGAGCTGTGTGTGTGTGCTTGTGTGTGTGTGTGTGCCCGTGTTTTTTCTGTGCATTACTGAAACATTGAAATATTGTCTCTTCAGCGATTGAGGCCGTGAAGAGGGTCCACCAGGAGGAACTGGAAAAGGTTCTTCAGGGTAGACATCTAGAGAACGGAGCCGCAGTCAATGCAGATGTGGAAGAGATACTAAAGAGACATAGGTATTTTGAATTGTTTCATATTCTTGCCAGTTGGTGTTATTTGTTCATTTTGTATTATCCCCCTCCACATGCTGCTCTGCTTGTTTCTACCTGTGTTTGTGTATGTGTGCGCATTGTGTAAATATGTCAAATGTGTATCTACTGTGTGTGTGTGTGTGTGTGTGTGTGTGTGTGTGTGTGTTTGTGTGTGTGCGTGCACATAAGTGAGGAGCTGTGCTCTACCCAGCGGGAGCTGGACGTGTTGTCCCAGCAGTACTCTCTGAAGTGTCTGGAGAGCGCCCACCTGGCACAGGCTCTGGAGGCCGAGCACCACGCCCTGCAGCAATGCCAACGCCGGTACCAGGAGATTAGCGCCCGCCACCAGGTAAGGGACCGCAATACGTCTCTGTGTGTGTGTGTGTGTGTGTGTGTTGGTTTGTACGTCTGCCTGTGTTTGTGTGTTTAGGTATTTGTAGCATCACTATTAATAGTCAAAAACTAGCTAAATGCTCCTTATGGATTTGAGTTAGAAAAAAGTACTTCCCTTTTCCACTCTCTTCATTTCACTCTTTCTCTTCTTGATCTGGCACTTAGGAGGATTTTCAGGGCACTCTGCATAATCATTTATCTTTGACTGATAGCGTCATATCTTACATTTAAATTCCATTGGATGACTGTCTGCCAGTTAATATAAGGCTGGAATGTGAGCATTGGTACTTTTGAGTAGCAGCATGACTGAACAGTTTTGTGCAAGAATATGTAAGATCCCATTGTACAGTATTGCAAATATATATGCTTTTCATGTTTTTTTTTTACATTTTAAGCATATTAAAGAGACTTTTGTCTGACTTTGACTTAATATTGTTCACATTTGTGTTTGTTTAGGAGTTGAGTGGTGGTCTTGCCAGAGAGAATATTTTACCATCGTCACTCTCCAAAGAAGATCCCATCCTACAAGAGAAGATTCTTTATGAATTACATGTATGTGTTGTCATCATCAAGTCATGATATAATAGCATACTCTACTTTCTCTGCTGTTGGCTCACTTTGCAATCATAATTGGATTTCATCTGTGGTGAAAGAAGCCACTAGATGTCACTCTAGTCATAATAACAGTAGGAAACAGTAGTTCATCTGATGCCACGCCTCCTGTTTATTTGTCTCTTGCGCCAGATGGTTGGGAGCACATTAGTAGTCTTGTCATGCTCTAGCTGGGATTTAAGCCAAGCCTAGGGGACAGGTAGGAAAGTAATATGTCTGGCTGGGTCTCACTCGGATCCACCTGCCTTACAGATCGGCATGCGCGTGAAGAGAGCCGAGGTGGACTGCCTGAAGCAGGAGATCTGCTCCCTGAAGGAGGAGCTGCAGATGACCCAGAGAGTGAGCACACACACACACACACACACACACACACACACACACACACACACACACACACACACACACACACACACACACACACACACACACACACTCCACTCACACACTCCACTCACACTGAAGTGTTACTGGTTACCACACAACCACAAGACCCGGCCTGCTATGGCCAGTCTGCTGAGTCATAGAGTGTCTTCTGAATTCTAATGAGAGAGAAAGAGAGAGAGAGAGAGAAAGAGAGAGAGAGACTGTGAATAACAAGCACATCCTCATCCTGCCCTCTCTCCGTCTCTCCGCTGAATTTTCCAATTCAGTTCATATAGGCTTTATTTTCACAACTGTTTTATTGTACTATTACTATACCTGCATTTAATATTCCTGAATATGCTGTATATTATACTGAGATAGGAATAAGGACACAACAATTCTGTCTCTCTCTCCCATATGTACTCTCTCTCTCTCTCCCTTTCCCTCTCTACCTCTATTTATTGCTTAACTGTCTTTCTCTCACCTCAAGGATAAGAGGTTTGCCACTGAGAAGTGCACAGACATGCACAAAGAGCTCAGCAGCACCAGGGTCAGGGCCCAGCGCGACGTTGAGGAGCTGAGGGAGCACCTGAGGCTGGTGTACAAGGCCCTGGAGGCCTCTTCAATGGAGGAGCAGCTGGATGCAGGGGGAAATGACTGAACACTTTGTGCCCTCGAGTATAGACAGAGAGAGAGAGACCAGGAGGGATGGAGAGAGTTTTCACTGACTCAGACTCACCCCGCCAAATGTGTAGCACTTAACATGGTGTCCTTTCATGAGTCTGTGGTCTCTTCTCAGAGCTGCACATGAATTTTTGATGACCTTGTGGCAGCAGGAAGCATGATAATGAGGTCATTTTTTTTTTTTAAATGAACGGAACCTGGGAACCCACCAGAGAACCACTCACTCACATGTTTCTTTAATTAGGCTAGCTGTCTTATTTGTCTTCTTTTGCCAGAATTTGAAAATGGGTCTGAATTGATAACATTCCAAGTGCAACAACTGTTGACTGACTATTTTAATGAGTGTTTTATGTTTCTCTCAGATAAATTGAGACCATACTACATTGTACAGTTAGAACCACTGTAATCGTTTGTGGACTGTATATAATGTATGTTAATGTAATAAATGATAGAAAGTATTTCTCATAACAGGTTCATATCAGTATTTCTCTGTGAGCAAGCATGTCTACAGTACATGTACTTCGTGTAGGCTATGTTAATGGTGTTTTCATGCCATTTCATGTGGAAATAGTACATAGGCCAGGGGTTAAATTGGGATTGGTTATGTGGGGGGGCTCTGCCTCGTACCCGCCTCCGGCCTGCCCAAATATACTTTTTGTAAAAGTATACTTAAATGGGCGAATGTTTAGTGTCTCAGCTCATGTAGACATGTACATTGTGACATTTGACATTTTCAACTTAATGATCAAGCAGTTTTGTGTAGCCTACATGACAATCAAGAGTTCAAGTTCAAGTTTATTGTCCTGTACTCATAAAAAGAATTTATAAGTAATGAAATTCCTTGTGCTCAAGTGTCCCTTCAACTAGAAATACATTTATAAATAAATAAATACATAAATTAATAAATAAAACTTTTAAAGTGTTTTCAATCCATCTCTACTGGCTATACTCACAGTGATTTACACAGTTTTGTAAGTTTACTGTATATGAAAATAGACATCACATGAACATGTTATTGTCAAACTGACTTCCTTGAATGACACACAGCTGGACTCTCAAAATATCACAAATCAAATTGCAAACAAAATATAGGTAATAAATATTGCAATTAGGCTTGTTTCCCACAAGTTATTAACAGCTTACTGTAATTCACGCACAGCATCAAAGTCTAATGACCATAACAAAGGCAAAGAATGGATTCAGTTTAAATTTGGTGGATTCAAAGTTAATGCTACTGTGAATACCATAATCAGATATTGCCAGGACAGACATTATGACACAAAGAGGGCAACAAATCTATTCTATTTGATGTCCCACACTTGTAGTAATATTGATCAACCTGCCAAGACAATGTGAGCCACTAACTCTGTGGCATTATAATTTTTTTTTAGGTTTTTATTGGATGAGAGCTTGTCATAAATGACAAGCATAAATAACAATCACAATTGTGCCTTGTAGGCTACCTTGACTGTAAACTGTTTTTAGTAATGCCTTGTTAGAAATATGTTGTGGACTGCTAAGGTCTAAGAAGAGAAAGAGACCAAAATTAATGCATCCCAGAGCCATAATGCATCCCATTGTACGTCATAATGCATTAGAATGTTATGGTTTGTTGTGACGTTCTAGACATTGTAAAAACCAAGAACGGAATTTCAGCTATTTATCATTTTTATTTCTGACAACACAACGTTAGTAGGCTGCCAGAGCGATTTTCAGAGCGGAGTAAACATGAATACTGCGGAGTACCTTTCGAGGTATCTGCCAGAGATAAGCCCGATCTGGACTGGCAGCCCACTGGACCGGTTCGATGATAGGTGGAGCGCAATTAATTTGTGCAGGAATTCGTATGGTAAGTTTGACTGTGGGGCTACCTCAGGTAAAACTATCTTTGTGTGAATAATGATTAGCTACAGTAGGGCTACTTACCCAATTAGGACGCTAGAATAGGCTATAGAGAAATGTTAGGTAGCCTCCGGTGTGTAGGCTAATAGGTTACTGAGTCAAAATGTTGAGATAGGCCAAACCATCCGAATTGAGATTCTAAGCCAGACGTTTGTGTTACAGAAGGCCTATACAAGCAGCTCGTATTTTGCGCTTATTATGTAAAAATATTTCAATGCATACATTTCGTTACAGGGCTAATGGGCATACGGTATTCAAACACCACATTAATCATGCCTGTAAAACATGTTTGCTTTAAATTGTAGCAATTGACTGATTTAGTAACTTCCTATTTTTTTATATACCATTTTAGAAGGAGTTACCATCTCACAGGCCATCACCAACTCCACTTCCACCACGAATGATGGGGCCTACCAGCTAGTCCAACACGAAATCCTAACCTCTAGGTCTAGTAGCTATGAGGTGTTAGAGTTCCTTGGTCAGGGCACCTTTGGTCAGGTGGCCAAATGCTTACAGCGTGACACCAGTGAGATTGTGGCCATAAAAATCTTGAAAGATCATCCTGACTACATCCAGCAGGGACTAATCGAGGTACAGTATGTACTGTATGGCTATGATAGCTTTTGGGCAGTCATGGTAAAAGGGATAAGCTCAGCGTAAAGTCCAACCTTTCCTTCAGCTTAGTTGAAGCCAGGGTTTCTAATGGGAATATTTTTTTTTTTTTACCATGCAGACCATCAATTTCAGTTTCATTCATTTGATCTATCCATTACAAATGCACTGCTGTTCTCTTCCTAACAGGCTAGAAATCTGAAAAGGCTCTCCATGGAGGACACTGACCAATTTAACTGTGTCCGCTGGTATGAGTCTTTCCAGCACGAATCCCATATCTGTTTGGTCTTTGAGATGCTGGGACAGAGCCTTTATGATTTCATGAAGGACAGACATTTTAGTCCACTCAGGCTTGCATGCGTAAGGCCTATACTTCAACAGGTTGCCCAGGCCTTGACCAAGCTCAAAAGCCTGGGCATAATTCATACAGACCTCAAGCCAGAGAACATCATGCTAGTGGACCCTGTTAACCAGCCCGGCCGCATTAAAGTCATTGACTTCGGCTCAGCCACCCATGTGTCTGAGGCTGTGTGCTGCAGCTACCTGCAGTCGCGGTTCTACCGGTGAGTCCTGCTGACCCCAGATCAGAAAGGAAACGTAGTCGTAGTCGAGCTCTAACCTGAAACCTTTCAGAATAGAATGTGAAGCTTCAGAGTTAGACGGGGCAAAAAAGAAAGAGGGTTTCTTCTAACTAACCATGGTCTCATGTCCTACCCTACATGGGTCACCTCAACAATTATGGCCCTTTTGTGGTTGCAGTTCTCCAGAGATTATCCTTGGGCTGCCCTTCTGTGAGGCCATTGACATGTGGTCACTCGGATGTGTGGCAGCTGAACTCTTTCTTGGCTGGCCTCTGTATCCTGGACATTCCGAATATGACCAGGCAGTACTGTGGGTGTTTTAAGTTGTTTCTTCCACAGCGGTACACACTTGGCCTTGCAATGTTTTCTTTATGTTGTCTTTATTCAAGTTAACCATATTACTTATCTGGTGATTGTTACAGGTTCGGTACATCTCCGAGACCCAGGGACCTCCACCTGAGTACTTGCTCAGTGCAGGCTCTAAGACGGGCAGCTATTTTAACAGATGGCCTGACTCCACCTATCCTCTCTGGAGCCTCAAGGTGTGTGATTCTCTGGTCGTGAGATTCTATATACTTGCTTGACACGTGTACCTATCGCTGATAATCTCACACTTGACTCATGTGTCTTTAGACGCCAGCTGAATTTGAGGCTGAGACGGGAGTTGTGCCAAAAGAGACCCGCACGTTTATTTTCACATCCCTGGATGACATGGTGATTGGGTGTTCCCGAATCATTTGACATAAGAAAAAATTAAATAATGGTAGAAGTTACGATATAGTTGGAATGATCTGATTGCGCTTATTCTGAGGTTCCTGTTGCCATCAACTATGTGCTGTGCTCTTGGCTCAGGTCAACATTACCGGTCTGGATGCATCTGACCTCCTGGATGCGACCTTGTGACCGAGAAGGTGTACCGGCAAGAGTTTGTTGACCTCTTGAAGGGAATGCTGACCCTGGATGGTGGCAAGAGAATCACCCCTCTTCAGGCACTCAGCCACCCCTTTCTGGCATATCTGGGCCAGAGCGCTCAGTAAGTCCTGTGGCATCTTCTCATTTCCACTCCGTTTTTCACATTGATCAATCAACATTTTTTTCCGAGTGCAGAATTAACAGTTTAATTGTGTTCTTCACAATAACATCCTTGCAAGCTTGTTTTGGACATTTTGACTCTTTTGACCTTTGACATTTTCACTTGCTCTCAAAATATGGACATTTGCAGTGCAACACTTTCTTTGAGCAAGCTTGATGCCTTGATGCCTCTGTATTTACCAGCTCTGTCTATGTCCATAACAGTCTGGACCACAGGGCCAACATAATCAGCCATATGACTGTTCATGACTCCCAGGTTTCTGATTCATTCCCCAGCCATCCTCCAAGCTCCGAGTATCTGCCTGTGTTCGCACAGACGACCCATAGCCTCTCCGCCTCTTCAGAGCAAGCCTCTGCCGTCCCAGTGGCCCTGAACATGGGCACCCATCACGGCAGCATTCACCCAAACAAATGCAAAAAGAGAAAGATGGAGAGCCGAGCTAGGTACCTCAAACGACTATTTTTTTGTCCTTATCTGCCCCTTTGGAGAGGTTGATGTTATGGCACTTGAAAACAATATTGGACATGACTGCATTACCGCCAGTGCAAACAAGATATAGTGACAATCTTGCTGCCATGATGTCTCCGGTCCTCTGGTGCCCTGTCTTTGTGCATAACAGTGTGGACCAGAGAGCAGACGTCTTTGGCCACGTGAGAGTCGATGACACGCTGGACTCGTTCCCCAGCAATCCTGCAAGGTCAAAGCGGCTGCCGGTGTTCGTAGAGATCACGTCTCGCAAGTCCTCTGCCATCTCAGAGGACCTGAACATGGGCACCCATCACAGCAGGAGGTGCAAGAAGAGAAAAATGGAGAGCCGAGCTAGGTAACTCACACAACTAACTGTATGCCCTTTATCTGATCCTTTAAAGTATTTGATTTTATGGCACGTACAGTATGTAAAAAATGAATGGGGCATGACTGCAGAAAGTAATAATGCAAACAACATGCAGTGACAATATTACTGACGTGATCCCTCCATTCCTCTGTGCGTAACAGAGTGGACCAGAGGGCAGACATCTTCAGCCACGTGACTGGTCATGACCTCCAGGACACCAGCACCAGCAGTCCTCCAAGGTCTAGACGTCTGCCGGTGTTTGTCGAAATCACCTCTCGCCTCTCCAGCTCTTCAGAGGAAGCCTATGCCATAGCAGGGGTGGCAGCAGCATCAGCGCACATCAGCAGCAGCGAGTTTGGCATGGGAACGGTGCCCAGTCGAACCCATCCCGTCAACCTGACTCAGGTAGTGGTACACATCTCATCTTCACCTGTTGTCTAGTGGTGTAGCACACATCAATGCAGCTTCTACTGTGGGTTGTAAATGTTGATAATGCATTCACTAATGTCTGTGAATGGCACTTTTTGCTGTGTCCCCCAACAGTTTGAGCAGGCAACACCGTCCTCCCATTCTGGAAGTGGTAGCAGCAGCGGCAGCAGCTCACTCTCTCATCAGCTCTCGCCTGTGACATCGAGTGGTGCTGTCTCTGCATACCTGTCGTCTTCAGCGTATCAGGCCTACCTGTCCTCCGTCACACTGGCCCCTGTCACTCAGGCCGAGGACCAGCTCCATGCGCCTGTGACTTCGAGCGGTGCTGTCTCTGCATACCTGTCGTCTTCAGCGTATCGGGGCTACCTGTCCTCCATCACACTGGCCCCTGTCACTCAGGCAGAGGACCAGCTCCATGCGCCTGTGACTTCGAGCGGTGCTGTCTCTGCATACCTGTCGTCTTCAGCGTATCGGGCCTACCTGTCCTCCATCACACTGGCCCCTGTCACTCAGGCAGAGGACCAGCTCCATCCGCCCGCCTCCTTCCCCCAGCAGCAGCAGGCGCAGACGTGCAGGTGCTCCACTATTGTCCACGGCCTGGACCACCTGAACTCCAACCAGCAGCTCCTCTGCCTGTAATGACAACAGCAGCGCTCGGCTTGAGTCTTGGCTGAAGTCAAATATTACAGCAATACATACTGTATGCTGCTTCATTCTACTGGGAATTTCCCATTTCCACTGGAATTTCATCTTAAATATAAATTGATGAACATCATTGGTTTTCTTGGTTGATTTTTCGCCAGTGTTTGATTTTTAATTGTTTTTATTGAGATTATATTAGTCTTCTCCTAAGGTTTGAAATTATAACTCTAAGTATGTGACTTTGGCCTGTGTGTACCTGGCTGCAAATTTACTTTTAAATTATGTATTTTCCTGCGTAAGGCATTTCAAAATATGGATGTATGTTGGTTACAAGTGTAAAATATCAATCCATTCGTAATGATGCACTTCTGGATGCGACCTTTAGGTGAACTTCCACAGTCACTTGCCACTTTATACTTAGGCTATGTAGAGACGAGCCATGTAGCGAATGTATCATGTATGTACTTTGTCTTATGTCTACTGTATGTCTGCGTCTCAGGCTTCCTGTTTTTGTGTGGTGTTGCCTTGTCTGTTGTGGAGCACACCGAAGCAAATTCCTAACAACTTTTAAAGTATTGAGTCTTCTATCTTGAATTGAATTAAAGTATTGAGTCTTGTATCTTTACGTGCACATGATTCATTTGCAAACAAATATCTGCCGTCAGAGACATCTTTGATATGAAGATCCCTGTAACTATGGTTCTGCTTCTATCACAGGTCAAGAAGTGTAGTCAAGGTTACATAACTTTACGACATTGTGCGCCAAAGTTTGTTGGAACTTGTATAGGCCCTTTTCACGCTAACGTCAGACACTTCCCGCTTTGAAGCTTTGCTGGGTATCAGTTCATCCGGCGTACATGCAAAAGCCAGTGGTGGACAGTAACGAAGTACATGTAATTCGTTACAATACTTAAGTAGCATATTGATGTATCTGTACTTTACTTAAGTATTTATATTTGGTGAGACTTTGTACTTTGACTTCACTACATTTTTAAGTGAAAACTCGTACTTTTACTCCGTTACGTTTATGAAAACCCTCTCGTTCCATTTTGGCAAAGCGAATCACGTGTCCAAACTGCGTCCTGCACGCACTTCAGTGCGGCCCACCGAGCATGCATTAGTTTAGATCTGGCCCGCCACGCACTTAGGCTATCATTGGCTTTGCGCTATTTTTTATTTTTTATTTTTTTATTTCCAGCAACGACGTTGTGGTTAACATTCCTGCAAACTAACACTCTTCTTAGAGAACGTGTACATTTACAATGTCAATTTCAATGTTACATAGAGATGAAAGCCTACTCTTTGAAATCTCTATTGCAGCAAATCTAATGTGCATGTTTGTTACTCATAACGTAATAGGGAACGTGTGAGCGTGCATGAAAGGGAGAGAGTGCATTGATAACTGATATCTCCGCTTTATAAAGGGCAGCCACTGAGTGGAGCCGGCAAGAGTCTTAAAGTGACAGTGTACCATTTATAAATGAATCAAACAGCATCATAGTTCTTAACAAATTTATTTTCTACAACAAAATTACTTTGTCATTATTATCATAATGGGGGGGGGGGGGGGCTATTTCATGGATCCAGGATAAATGCATCCTGATAAAGTTCCCTTGGCCGTTGGAATTAAAATAGCCCCACGTCATCATACCCTTCACCACAGCTAGAGATTGGCATGGTGCTTTTTCCAGTATAGGCCTATTAGCCTGTTTGATTTGCATTGAGCTCAATGAGCATTAAACAGGCTAATAGGCCTACTGGAAAAAGCACCATAGCAATCTGTTTGTTTGCAGTTTGATTTTTACTAATTTTTTGAATTAAGGCATTAAGATCAATTGTCAAATGATGATTTTATATTTCTCTTTTTAGGCAACTTTAGCATGGTATCAAATACATGTTCTCCCCACTGTAGATAGCTTCTAAGCAAATAGACAAATGTAAGAAACTATTTGAAGAGTGGCATTAGTATTTCACCTTATATAAGCTGATTTAGCAGGAGCTTTGATGTGAAAAGGATAAATTATAATTATTAAGCCATTAGAACCATAATTCATTGAAGTACTTTTACTTGTAATACTTAAGTACATGTGAAGGCAAATACTTTTATACTTCTACTTAAGTGAAAATTCAAAGTGGGTACTTTCACTTTTACTCAAGTAATATTTGACACAAGGTATCTATACTTTCACTTAAGTACATAATCAATGTACTTCGTCCACCACTGGCAAAAGCTATGGTGATACGGTTACAGTTCTTGAGGTAAGATTAATATTTCACATGTATTTATTATCTTCATTTTCCTTGTTATCGTTGGCGATCATTGCCGTCACGTAGCTGCTTTGATTTGAGAGTTAAGTCAGTAGCCTAATCCTTAATATCAGCAACTTCAGCTAGCTTCAAGTTGGTTTGATAGTGGATATTCGAAAGAGATTCAAAATAAGGAACGGTCTTTCTCTGGCTGTGTCCGAAACGGAAGGCAGCTGCCAACTGCCTCACTGCCTTCACTGCCTAGCGAGTGAGTTGCCGTAGAAGGCAACAACCCAGTCAGCCCAAATAGAGACAAATACGTCTCCAAGACGCCTGGAAAAGATCTGAACAGCTTATGGTGCATTCACGGGCATGTAGGATGTCGGAGGATTCGCTTTATAACCGTTTAGAATGTCCCGACTTCCTATGAAACAGCGTTCACTTGACAACAACAAATAAAAAACATGGCTGCCCCCTTGATAGCAGCAATTGTAGCTGTCATACAACATGAGGCTTGTCTTACAACACTTGGCAGCACACATCCTTGAAGAGGAAGTACAGAGAGCTACGACGAGGTCTATACTAGCTGCCAAAGATTCTAGAACAGAGCAAGATGGATCACTGGCCGGAGAATACGTTGGATATGTTGAAGTACAACGCTCCATGGGCGCCATTTTGGTAAGAAAAACAGCTGGCAACGGCAAAAACAGCTGTTGATGTGGGTTTATATGATTGGAACGGTGTCTGAAATGTTGCTGAGCTTACCACAATGGCGCCCTGTCGTGTACTTCATTCTTTTGACGCAACTGATCCATCTTGCTCTGTTCTAGACTCTTTGTTAGCTGCTACTTGTATTGTACTTTATTACATCGCGTTCCATTTAGAACGTCTTATTTTGATCTTACAAACAGCGGCGGCATCTCTGAGAATGCGTGTCGTAGTTCTAGATCTTTATCATATTTAATACCTTTATAAGATCTTTGTAAGAAGGTAGATGGATGTCCTATTATGACGTATTGATGAGCATCTGGGATACGGCTGCTAAACGCTGTTTGAAGATCTTAGCAAGACGTATCAGATACGTCTGCCAGATGAGCAAACGCTCTCTAGAATACATCTTACAGCCGTCCAGCAGACCTTTCCAACACATCTGCAAGACACCTGGCAGACGTTCTTGTGCTTACTGGGAAGGTAGCAGCTAAAAACAATGTTTCGGACAGCCTAGCCGTTGCTATGTTACCGACAGCTGTCCTTTAGGTGCGTTAGCATAAATCGCTAATAGGGCTCGGGATCATGACGTAAAAAACTTCGCGGGCGCAGCCATATTGGCAGCTTCACTCCTAAGTTTACTATGGATTACTATGGATTTACTCCCGCCTATATTAGTGTGTTGCTGTTACTTAGTTTTTGCCTTCTTGGTCGTGTGTTGCTGTGTAGTGGGGTGTAACAGCACCACCCATGATCGCAAGAGGAAAAGAATCGCTAATACTACATTTCTGCTTCTTGTCTTCTGCATCGGAATGAATGGATATTACGCTCGGTACGCTACCAATATGGCGGCTATTCCTAGAATGCAAGGCTTGTTCCCGAGCCCTATTACTGATGTGTAATGACCGGGTAATTTCTGGAAATGCTTTAAAACCCTGACCATCCAACCCGGTTCACTTGTTAAGACCCCGAGGATGGTGTTGTGGAGGATTCGAAATTTGAAGTATAGCATGCTTTAGACGTGTAAACAGACCTATCGGCTATCGTGATTTTTGCAAGCTAAATACAAAGAGGTGAATGGAAGCATTTTACCGTTCAAGTTAAATGTGACTCTCCACGGCAAAACCAGTCGCTTGTCGCAACAGACGTTTCTGAGAAAAATTACCATTTATGTTATGTGTGCTAAAATCGTGGAATTTTTTTTTGTGTGTGTGTTTTGAAACAGTGGGAGGTCTGCACTGTACGGCCGTGAATACATTTTGCCGAAAAACGTACCTTTTCTAGTCTTAAAACGTGAGTGTTGAGCCGACAGTTAACTTCAGAGGCAGAATTCTCTGTTTTTCTCTTGGCATGACAGGATGAACTCAACTCCTTTGAATGTTTATATTTCAGTAATGTGAGGTTCAATTCATTAGATATAGGTATCGTTTTGAAGGTTGATTATGCCCCTTCGTGAAAACCTAATAAATATGATTTTGAAAATGTGAACTGGCTGTGTCCGAAACGGGCAAAAATGCTGCCTTCTAAGATAGGCTATCTTACAGGGGAGCGAGGCATCGTGTCACGTCCGAAACAAAAACGCTGCCTTCTAAGATACCTTCGTTTTCCCCAGTTTTGAAGGCAGCTATGTGACCATTCAAAGCGAAATCAGTCGTTTTGCGCACAACGTTATTTTGAGAAAATCAACAATAACAAACTTCCGGGTTAAAATGTTGAATTTCACGTTTTCGCATAATTCGACTGTATACAGTCTACAGTTTCATATCATGAACGTATTTCACGGAAAAACATACGTTTTGACTGTTAAATCCGGCTAAGACTCAACACATTTGCTGTCATTCCCGTTGTGCACGCGCCACTTAAAAAGGTGATTTCTCCTCTTCTGGCATATCGTGACAGGAGAACCATGTCAACTTTGGATGCGGTTATCTTAGTGATAGTTTGTGTAATAGCCTACCCTCAATATACATATCGTTGGAAAGCTTAGTTTATGGCCGTTCACGTGAACATAATAACTTAAAGAGGAATAATGCAGGATTGGCGATTTCATCTCTGGTTTCGGTTTCGTTTTTCGTTTTCGCTCGTTTTATGCTTGCATATTTCTCTGCAGAGCTTCCCCGACAGCTTTAGCGTGTATATTTATACATATATAGGCTATATATAAATATATAAATTGCAAGCGTGGTTCTTCTTGTTCCTTTCGCGTCTCTGACTTCCAGATGTAAACAGCAAACGATCGTTTATCAGAAAGTTGCAAGGTTGTAATAGCGGAGAGGGACACTAGGGGCGGGAGGAAATGTGACTGTTTTCGATAAAACTGGTCAGTCAAGCAAAACAACGATTTCTAAGCGATTTTATGACCATGAAAAAGTTGCATAGGGTCTCTTTAATTTAATAAATTTTACCGAAACGACTGGTTCCGCTTTACAGGGTCACATATCCTTCATGCTGCCTTCAACATCCAAAAGTTCTATTCAACTATGATGTCAGTGAACGGTAAAATGCTTCCATTCACCTCGTTGTATTTTGCTGGCAAAAATCACGATAGGTCTGTTTACACGTCTAAAGCATGTTTATACTTCAAATTTCGACTCCTCTCCTCCACAACACCATCCCCGGGGTCTTAACTGCGTTGGCTGGTCAGGTTTTTAAAGCATTTCCAGAAATTGTCCGGTCATTACACATCAGTGGCAATCAATTTGCAATGACTAGCATGCTAATAGCGATATACGCTAACGCACAGCTGTCGGTAACATAGCAACGGAGTTTTTAGCTGCTACCTTGTTGCCTTCTACGGCAACTCACTCGCTAGGCAGTGAGGCAGTAGGCAGCTGCCTTCCGTTTCGGACACAGCCTGTGACTGATTTTGCCGTGGAAGGTCACAAATAGAACTTTTGGGCATTGAAGGCAGCATGAAGGATACATATCTAGTTCTATGCTGCCTTCAAAACTGGGCAAAACGAAGGTATCTTAGAAGGCAGCGTTTTTGTTTCGGACATGACACGATGCCTCGCTCCCCTGTAAGATATCTTAGAAGGCAGCGTTTTTGCCCGTTAATATCAAACCAACTTGCTAACAACATGTTAGCTAGCTGAAGTTGCTGCTATGTATAGCACGGGTCTCCTAAACGTTAGGACTAATGTTATGTTCAGTTATCGTTTGCAATTATTGCTCTCGTATAGCTGCATTGATTTGAGAGTAAAGTTAAATTACGTTATGACTATATTACTGCTACCGGACGAACTGATACCCAGCTGCTGACATCACGTGAAAAGGGCCTATTGGGAAACACTTGTGTAGCTTACCGATGCACCAGACTACATAAGCTGCACCACTATAAGTTCAAACTGTCATTTTGGGAAACAGTTGTGTTGTACTTACAGTTCCAAACATGTTGCTAACGTAGTTGGTAACTTTACTTTTGGGAAACGTACGTCAGGATATCTTGAAAAGCACTGCAGTGTTCAAATGCTATTTGATGGCAAATGCATTTCTGTTGGTTTTGCTTGGAAAAAAATAAACAAATAATAAGTTACAATGTACTGTATCATTTCAGTACAAATGTAAGTTTTTATCCCCCTCCATGAGCCACTGCAGCTGGTGTCTTAAAATGCCTCCTCATTCAGGGCATCTAGCCAAATCAGTTGGCTGATCATCATCAGAATATACACCCCTGTACACTGTACCCCTGTTGCTCCTGGGTGTCGCTTGATGCTCCCCAACCCCTGTATAGTATGTATGTATGTATGTATTTATTAATTTATGTATTTATTATGACCGCCGCTAGCATAGCTATTTTCCGTAAACGATTCCCGGGACACCCTAACACCGGGGCACATGAAACTTGGTGGGCATGTAGCCCCAGTAGACTTCTGCGGAAAAAAATCGTTTCGTCCCCTGAGATCACTCCCCCCCCGCGCTGTCCCCGCCCGAAGCCCAAAAATGACAGTTTTTCCTACATAACTACCTGAACCGTGGTACCGAGGAAGACAAAATGTTTATGGTATGTTGGTCTTTAGAGCTTGGATCAGCTTAGCTTATCTTCAGATGAGATGTTATGAACTGCACCAAATTTCATGTGTATGATTAACCTGACACCCTTCATCCATGGGGGGCTATAAAATAAATGGATTTATGTGTACATTCAGGACTGTATACCCATCGGCCTGTAGATGGTGGTTCCAAACACACATCTCAATCTCTGCTAGATTTTGTCCTAGAAACATGTAAGTGACACCATTAGAAACCTTTCCAAATATATATGTTTTAAAAGAGAATGGTTGTTCTGGGTGCAACAAACATACAAACATGCAGGAACACACACACACACACACACACACACATTCATACCTACACACACACGCACCAGCACATACACACGTACATAAAAAATCTTTGAGTACGTTTTCTGAGATGCAGCACTGTGTGAGACCACCGGAGCTGAGAATTGAGTGTGTGTGTGTGTGTGTGTGTGTGTGTGTGTGTGTGTGTGTGTGATGTACTATAGCCTGTGTGTGTGGGTGGGTGTGCGTGTGTGTGTGTGTGTGTGTGGGGGGGGGGGGGGGTGCATGTGTGTATGTGTGTATGTGCATGTTCTGTGTATTCTGTGTGTGTTCTCTTTCTCTCTCTCTGTGTGTGTTCTGTGTTATCTGTGTGTATTTTGTGTGTGTTCTCTCTTTCTTTCTCTCTCTCTCTCTGTGGGTGTTCTGTATCTCTGTGTGTGCCTGTCTGTTTGTGTATGTGTGTGTTTGTGTGTGTGTGTTTGTGTTTTTTACAAAAGTATATTTGGGCAGGCCAGAGGCGGGTAGGGCCTACGAGGCAGAGCCCCCCCACATAACCAATCCCAATTTAACCCCTGCCTACATCCCTACTAAAGGATTGTTACAGTAAAAGACTATCACCACATGCATCTACATGGCCTTAGGCTACTATTTTCTCTTTTTAAAATACATTTTTGTAATAAAATTAAATGTTTTGAGATAAAATGTTAAATACGAGTCGTGGTTTTATTTGAATGAGTATGGGAATGTAATGTTTTTGGAGGAAAAGTTTTGTTGCTGGACCTACTCAAACTGCCCCGCTGCCTTCATCATGTCTGACTGTCCCATGATGCTTCGCAGTGTGGCAGCCGCGGCCACCAGCTGACTGGAACTAAGGAACCGGGTTGGAAGTGTAGCTCGTGGACCTGTTCATGGATATGAGCTTCATTTAGTCCCGTAAATGTTTTACGCGTGAGTTGTGCCTTCGGCGTCATGATATTCTCTCAGAATATCATCTCCTGTGAAATATGAGGTACCATTTGTTGGTAAGTACCTTAGATAATGTAAATGTGATATAAATTGGGCTAGCTTGCTAACGTTAGCTAGCTGGCTAACTTGCTAGCCCAGAAGCTAACAGTGTTGCTTCTTTTGTTACCAGTTTAGCTAGCGTGGCTAGGTAGCCATAGCCTTTAACTTTCATTTACACTATCAGTTGATGTGACTAGAAAAATGCTCTTGTCATCCTGATCCCATTTTATTCAATCATAGGTTAATAGACTCCACATTTTCAATTGACTTCATTTTTAATCCGACACTATAGAAACAACACGTAACTCTAAACTTCTTGGGCAAGAATCAACTCCGTTTTTCTCCTTTTATGCTCTTTAAATGGGTTCCGCTCATAGGTTCCGCTAAGACACCGGTCCTCACTTGAAATTTGTTATATCGACTGCCCTGTGCTCTCCTCTTGTGTCTGACTTCTGACCCTATTTTACACGGAATGGGTCAAACCACCACCACAGATGTATGACAGGCAATGTTAGAGTTCACACTATGGATGCGCTGTCTCGCTAGCGACACACAGTGTTATGCCAGTTCCCTTAACTTTACATCAGTCACTCAGTCACACCAGTCTCATGTAGCAACGATTAATGATGTCGTTTTATTTGCTTACGTTTTGACGTTCTCAGAATGATATTTCCAGTTTTAACAAGTTATGTCAAACATGAACTGCAAATTAAAATGCAAAGTCTCATACTGTCTGACTGATATTGCCACACTCATATGTTACAGTTATGGAACCTCTGAACCAGTCAAACGTGATCCATCGTCAAGATTCCCTTCCGCCAGCTTTGGATCTTTCAATGAATTACAAAAAAAGTCGCATTAGTTCAAGATCCACTGAGGCACTGGTGAAAAAGCCCACTTGGTGTGATCTTGGCACAGCTGACCAAACTCCAATGGGTTTTTCTGGTGTCAGAGCAGAACATAGTATTCCCCAGCCTTATCCACAGATGTCAACACAGGATGACTCAGAGGTTGCTCACAGGGAACCGTTTGATACAAGTCCTCGTTTAGGCTCCCAAAGCAGGTTTAATGGACACCTACCTGCTAGCCATTTTTCCTCTGGAGTCTACAACTGCAAGGCAGAACTACCGAAGAAAAAAATGGTCAGGAACGCTGATCAGGAGGTGCCACGCCACTCAAGTAGACATTCCAGGGTGGACCACCAAAATGGACTTGGCAGCCATTTGCTATTGCCAAAGGCTGTTGGGAAAAATGCCATGAGCCCCCTTGGGTATAACCGATATCAGACCAATTCTCCAACACCATGGGTGTCTAGATCTGTATGTCCCTCAAAGGGCTATAAGACTAGTGTTGAAAGTAGTATTGGTACTCCTCCTAAATTGCCATTGCATAATGCCTCATATCAAGCCATCACTTCACAGGGTCACAAGGTCAGCCCGATTCATAAAAAGGTCATGGCCAAGCACATTACTGAGGTCAGACATTCTTCCTCCCCTGTATACATTGAGAGTGATGACAGTGATGTCGTAGAGGTGCCTGTGTCCAATTGTAGCAAAAACACCCGTAGTCCCAAAATATCCACGAGCCCACAGCTATCAGCCTGTGCACAGACTCATCATGATTGCCACACTAACACAAATAGCACTGGTTCTTCGGGAGAATGTGGAGACGACGCCATGTACATTTGGGCAAGTGAATACTCTACCTCAGGGGTTTTTGCTGCACAGCCCCCAAAACCCACATCCAGCAACCCGTCCTCCGACGAGGGCATTGGAAACCCCCACCGTGAGGCGACGAAAGTGAACACACAACCGACACCAAAGCAGCAGAAGACCAGGAGCCCATCTGGGCAGGCGAAGGCCTCGGCTGGCAAAGCCGCGTCGTCGTCGTCCGCTGCCGTCCCTCCTGCCAAGCGCAAGCGGAAGAAGCATCGCCCGGGACCGTCCTCTTCCTCCTCCATGTTCGCGCCTCAAGAGCCCGAGATCAAGCTGAAGTACGCCAGCCTGAGTCAGAAGGAGGAGAAGAGGGACAGTCGGGCGGACGCCAACTTCTGCCCCTACGTGCGCGTGGAGCTCCGCGGGGTCTCCGCCTGCACCGTGGTCAACTGGCAGGAGGAGGAGGAAGCGCTGCGGAAGAAGGGGGGCCATCGCTCCGCCGCGCCGCTGAGGCACGCTGCTCAGGCCACGGGGACGGTCCCCAGCACTTCCTGTTTGCGCCTGGGCCGCATGAACGCCGACAGCAGAGGGAGAGCCACGCACACCTGCAGCCTGTGCGGCTGGCCCGCCAACAGCATGGGCCTGGGGGACCTGCACGGGCCCTACTACCCCTCCGACTACAACCTGCCCTACAAGCTGCTGGACCAGAGGGACCCGAGGGAGAACGTGCAAAACACGGAATGCGCCGGGGGCAGTCAGGGTTCCGTAGAGAACTCCCCATGGAATCCCAGCAAGAGGCCCCGCAGAGACTGGCCCACAGACGACGGCTCCGATGCTGCTGCTGCTGCCGCTGTATTGGTGGCGGACCGGAACACTGGCGAGCGCTGGGTGCACGAGGATTGCAGCGTCTGGTCTGCAGGTGTCTTCCTGATCAAAGGGAGGCTGTACGGACTGGAGGAGGCCATCAGGCTCGCGGAGGAGACCGTGAGTTAGAACACCTGTGGAATACTGCCCAGTAAAGCACTCTTGTGAAATAGTTTTTTGATGATATTTCCTTACATTCAGACACATCTGTATTTGAGTTTTGTCTTATTTTATAGCTTTAGAAGGTACAAAAGTGATAAAAAAAATACTTCAAAAAATACTTCAAGGTCAGGTCAATGTTTTCAGGTCAAAGTCCAGGTGCTTGTATGATTGTGTCATGTGTTCTGGTGGAAGGAGAGTGCCTTTACAACGCATGTCTTTTCTGCAGGTTTGTTCCTGCTGCCACAAAGTGGGAGCCACACTGGGCTGTTTCCTGAAGGGATGCTGCAATAAGTACCATTACATCTGTGCCCTGCAGTCAGGTGAGTGTGGCACGCCAGCGTGCCCACAGTGCCCACACTATGGGCACACATGAGCACCGTCTCACTAGCCACGTTTACATGGACAGGGTTTTTTGTCATTCCGATTAAACTATTCCGATTGAACATTTCGCGCCGTCTGTTTACATGGGCTACTTTCTGTTCAGGTGCTTTCAGGTGCTTTCAAGCGCTTTAAAATCTTTGATCGGAATAGCCGTTGTTGGCTACTTTCATTGGGAAGATATAGCATTCAATCCGAATGACCATATACATGGGTGTTCATTCGGAATAGGAATACTACACCACCTCTTCCATTCCGATTAAAATTCTGATCAGATCAGGAATTTTCATTCCAATTGAGCTGTTATTATATGACGATATTTATTCCGATTGAGCTGTTAGTCTGTTTCTAATCGGAATAGAAGTGTCTATGTAAACGTAGCTACTGGGCCAAGCATGCTTTTCACAAGTACAAGAACATAGTTTGGGAACAACTAGATATGTATTTTTGCCGCGTGAAATTGTGTGATTTAAAAAAGTTGTGGGTACGTACACCTAATTGAAAAAGTTACGCATACCAGTGTAACCAGTTTACATTACACTCCCTTACTTTCATCCACGGCAACTGTCTGTTTTTTTTAATGCTTCAATGTTTGGACTACTGCGGTGGCAGATACAATCAGAGATGTCATGTCAGGGGTCTCGCTCAACAAACGTAGCAAAGTGTCGGAGGAGTTAGTCAGCCTGCTTTCACTCCAGCTTTTCCTGTGTGTGGGCAGCACTTCTGGACTGTCTGGCTTCGTCTTTGAACTGGTGTGTCTGTCTGTCTAAATGTGGCCATGTGAGTGTTTGAGGGAGAGACCGTTAAACTGGGCGTCTCATTCCTGTTATCTAATCCATGCGTTTCTTTTTTTTTTTTTTTTAAGGCTGTTTACTGAGTGAGGACAACTTTTCCATGAGATGCCCGAAGCACAAGGTACAGTTTTTGACATTTACATACACATATACATATACAGTACATATACGTATACATACACTACTCACAAAAAGTCAAGGATATTTGGCTTTTGGGTGAAATGTGTTGGCCTAAATTGTTTGAGATGAGGAAACCATCATTGCATGCTTCTACTTCATGATATAATACTGCATAGCTTGAACATTTTATATTTTACATAAATTTGCTTAAATTTACCGCAACGGCAGCTACGCCTAACTTTTTGTGAGTAGTGTATGTTACTATACTTGATGACACGTTAACTTACCTAGACCCACATAGTGCCACTGTTATTATTGATAGTCAAGTCATTTACCTTCATTGTGAAAAATAGAAATGTAAAGAGACATACATTAAGAAGGCCTGAAAGAAAGACACAAAGGCAAAATGTTTCAGGGAATTATATTGGGAAACATTGTTTATAAAGTTTCTTCTAAATCCAGAAGTATTATACCACAATAAAATGCTTGATGCTCATTTGATCCTAATATTCAGGCGTGCCACAACAATATCCAAACTGCATTGTTCAAATTGTATTTCTTGGGTCATTTAATGATGAATGTGGTATGATAAAGTTGTCAGGGAAAACAAGGACCTGATTGGCTGAGGGATGTAGATGATTCAAACCTCATTTATGCCAAAATGTCAGCAGTAACTTTGCTTTATTTAAACCGACTTTTAGATTTAATATTTTTTTTATCTTTGACAGCCAGAGATAATGAAATGTGAGCCAGTGTTAATCTCCGTCTCCTCCCCAGAACAAGTCTCCCCGACCTGTCACGAGATGACGAGCAAGAGGAGACAGGGTGCCAGTGAAGGTGTGTGGGTGAGCTTATTTCTGCCCTGGTGGCTGGAAAAGCCGATGTTCTTTCCCCATTTAACTAATCCCTTTTTAAACAGAATGACATTTGTATAAACTATTTTGACATTTAGAACAACAGCACTGTCGTGAGGAGCATTGCTTATGAACAAAGTTTATTTGAATGTTGTCTCAGCATCTTAGGCGTTTTGTCGGCAAAGAATTCCATTTGAAATATAAGCACATTTTTTTTATTTATTAACATAAAAGGCAGGCGGGAAAAGATTTACATCAAGACCTGTGTCAAGAGATAGGCGTCGCCGCTGAACATAGCTTAATTTTGAGGGGGACACAGTTTGACACGATTGAGTATATCAACATTGCAAGGTTTCCTGAAAAAAAAGACAAACAACCCTGTTCCTAGACTTCCTACATGTCGATATTCATTTGTGTATGTTGAAGAGATAAGACAACAAGGAGAGGCTGCTGCACTTCATTGCGACTACAGTCAACGTGCTGTGTGAGTGCAGTGAGTGCTACCTCCATCATCAGCAACCACAATGTTAGGAAATGTCAGTAGTATGTCATTAGTCTCTCTTAATCCTGCCTAGAAACATAACTGTCTCCTGGATCCAGACAGTGATACGGATCACTCCCAAAATTGTTTATTCCTTGGGTCATTTCAGACCTTCCCTGAAAATTACATCGAAATCCATCCATAACTTTTGAGTTATCTTGCGAACAAACAGACAAACAAACAAACAAACAGAAAGACAGACAGACAAAGAAACCTTGATGAAAACATGACCTCCTTGTGCTTGGCGGAGGTAAAGTAACGTAATAGAGATGAATAGTCAAGACAAGAGTAGCTCAGGACTCGAGAAGCTTGAGATTTTGGTAACATATCACATGCTTTAGTGCTTCAACACTTTTAGAGGCACTGTGAAATCTATACCTCCCAAAGCAGCAGCTTGATGGAAGTAACTTCTGACTTGCTATATAGTGATAGTAATGATAACAATATCTAAAGTTTTGTTCAATTTACATCAGTAGTAAGTCATATACAGCATTGAATGTGATCTGAAGTTAACCCTGAAACAGCACAAGTGGGACGGTGAACACACTGTTTCTCTTCTACAGGTCAACCCTGTTTGCCATGAAGCTGGTGACGCGGCCCCTCACCCCATGCCTTCAGCACAGCACATAACCTGCAGGGATGGCTCTTGTTCTCAAATGGGTCCTCCACAACTGTTTACATTCGTTAATGTGATGATTTTTAAATTGTTTTTGTTTTGTTTTGTTTTTATTTTATTATTTTTTTAAAGAAAAATAGGTTTACAATTTTCACAATGACCAATGGAGTTTGGGACTTTTATTTGTATTTCTTTTCCCTTCTTTCTTGGATTGTGGCTGGCTGAACTGGCGCCCATTAAGGGCGTATTATGAGTTGGTACTCAGACCTTATGGTCCGCGAATGGAAAGGAAGTTTCTAATAATTGAAGAAAAGTTTTAAACTGATTTTGCCCTTGAGGTCCAACTTTTTATTTGTAATTTATTTTGTGTTTTGCAAAAAAAAAAAAAACTAATGAGGAGATGAGTAGAATGAATGAATTAATGGGACCCAGACCCTTGTCATTGATGTGAATATATTTATTTCTTACTTGCTTTTTTTAAAAAAACATGTGTATTTATTACTTGAGAATCAATGTGAGGGAGGGTACCTCTGGAATTATGTCCCACGGAACCTTTGAGTTGTTCACATTCCATCTGCTGCTCGCGTTCTAATGAAATGCTGCATTGGCGTCTGGGCTCGGCACATCCATGTGTTGTATTTGCCGCTACTCAATTTCACCATATTCCTTGTGCTTTGCAGATAAGTTGGATTTCAATAAATTCTTTTCTTACTTAACTAGTCGTGGCGTACTTTTTTTGGCTGCTGGCCTCATCCATCTCGTGTTGGGTGTGAAGTGTCTGAAAGGCCTCGGTGCAGCGCTTCATGTTCCGTCTTCAGTAAGCCATCAGGATGGCGGGCTGTTGGGAGGGAGGAAGATGGCAGAAGGCGCTGCCAGGACGTTCTTCTCGAACGGGGGCGCTAGAACTGCCCTCCCATCTGGGGTGAAGTGGCAATGGAGGGGACATGCCCAGAGATTGAGAAAGGGACAGATCCCCATATGCTGTTCTGTGAGCTGCTCAGCATGGCGTAACTGTTGGAAAGTGGAACTGCACCCTGAAATGGGCTTTTATGAGCTGTAAACTAAATACTATGACTGTGATGACACATCAGAGCTAGTTTTAACATTGTTGAAATTAGCATCTTTATGGAAATTTAAAGGTGAATGTCAATTTCATATCCAGATTAAGACATGACACCCCTTTAAATCCCTTCCTCTGCCTGTGTATTCAAAGCTGGGGGTGAAATGCTTTGACCATTTGTTTTCCTCCTTCAGGCTTTCTTAATCAAAACTTCAATTTCAATATTTGCAATTCTCAATGCTGCTCAGATATATAGCCAATATGTGGAGTCCCTGCAGCCAGAAACATTTATATTTTTGGACCCTTCAATTGGCGTAGGAATGTTTTTTTTTTTCACACAGTGCCAATCATATCTTACCTTTCCGCGCAGAGATGCTAGTACTTTCTTTCCACCTCCCAGAAATCTTCATTGTGTTGAAATCTCCCCGAAGCCACTGCTTTTTTGGTTTATGACTCATAATACCCTGCCCGACCTCCTAGTTTTCATGCAGTGCTAAGCTGCCTGTGGGGCTTTTCCTGCTATATTCAGCATCGAGAGCGAGCGAGCGAGCGAGAGAGAGAAGGAAAGAAATGTTTCTTAGCGGAGTGCAACTGCAGGAGGATAGCAATTGTCACTCTGACCTGTGGATATTGTATGTTCCTCATCTCCCTTATCACTTCCCTTGACATCCTCCGAGTAGCACGTCTCCTTTTGTCTGACTGAGAATAGCACGGCATCTGCTCCACACATCCATATGTAGAATCTGCCTCTTACTTATGATGTTCTTTGTCTGTTTTGTTTGTGTCTGTATTTGGCAATCAATATGAACCAGTGCATTGAATCATTCACATTGCCTTGTTTTGTTTCTTAGAATAGCCTTTAAAAGACCATATGGAAAGTTGCTACACAAAGGGGGTTCCATATGTTCACTTGGAGAGAAAAGTACATCCTCAGTGACTCATTCACTGTTTTGGTCCGTTTACTGCCTGAATTATTCCACATTTTTTATTCATTAATGTTTACCATATTAACTCCATTTCACTCAGCCTGATTAATGTATTGTTACGAAACAGTCATCCCCACCAAATGAAGCCTTTTGCATAATCTATCTTCGAGATTAATTTGGCAACGTAATGTAATTAATTCTGCAGTGTACTGTAATCATCAAGCGAACACTATGGAGACTCTATTCCACCTGTCACATCGTAGATTGCTTGTCTACGATGTGAAGACCCCCAGTTGGTCATGTGCTGTAAAATGCATTGTAAATCCACTTAACATGTTTTGACATTTAAAAATGCAGGGCATCATCCATGCATACACACATACTGTACATTACATACAATCCTCCAGCGTGTAGTTGTTCTGCAGGAGCGTTTCCAACGGCATGTTGTGTGTGGGTAAGCTCTCGGCAGCCCCTGTAGTTGTGTGTGTGAGCTCGTTAAGCTTCAATTAGGGCTGCAGCAGGGCCACGGGGCGGTTTTTGTGTGGCGGTGCGGAAGCTCGAGGCGTGCGACGGGGAGCGACTCGCTCGGAGACTCGGAGGCGCTGCGATGGGCGCAGAGCATTCTCAGGCGAGCGAGCGAGCGAGCGAGGCTCCTTTTGAAGTCTTATCTGTGCCTTTCTGCATGGTGCGATGAGTCATGGCCACTGTTTATCTTCTTGGATGTCAACTGGAAAAGGAGTGTGTGTGTGTGTGTGTCTGTGTGTGTGTGTGTGTGTGTGTGTGTGTGTGTTTGTGTGCGCGCCTGTTTGTGTATGTGTGTGCATGTGTGTGTGTGTGTGTGTGTGTGTGTGTGTGAGGAGGGGTTTGGTGTTTGGCTTGTTGCACCAGGTTTCTCACTTATATAGTTGATGCCTGCAGCCAGCACAACCCTCTCCATTCCTCTCCTCTGCTCTCCGTATATGCATGTGTGCACAGCTGGCTTTGCTCTCTGGTTCACATGCAGAAATGTACCTTTGATCACCATCACAGCACACAGCCATGCTCAGCTTTGAGTCCCAGAGCGCTCCTGCATGGAGTCTTTTCTAGTCCTCCAGCCCAGAGGCATCTCTTACATGATCAGCAAGCCATGGTTGCCACAGTATATAAGACAATGTCAGTGGTGTAGCCTTACTGCAGTTTTGTCTCCAGATGTTGTCTATTCTGTCACTATATGAACACTAGTATGTCTTTAGTTCATTTGGAAATGGGTTGGGGATACTGACCCAGAGTCCTTGTTTCAAAATGCAAAAGTCAAAGGGAATAGGTTGATGCTCTTTGCATTAAAAGTAAAGTATGCTTGCACAGTAACTGCAGCTCGCCTCCAGAAGATTCCTTTTAAGATTGAATCTGTCCGTGTGTCCACACGTCTGTCCTATAGCTCTCCTCTCCTGCTTCCTGAAGCCTGCCTTTGGAGAAGTTCTCTCTGCAAGGCAGCAATGGTTTACTCACAGCCCCCATTGGCTGGCTCCCTCCCTCATTACCTCCCTCATCAGTCGTGACAACGGGTGCCTCTCAACATCCCTCCTCGATCCTCGATGCTCGGTCCTCCAGGCTTGTTCCCACTGATCTATAACTAACACTAGATAGACTATCCCATTGTTGGCGCCCCATCATTCTTTATGTAGATCACTGAGGACGATGCCCGAGGAAAGAAGGAAGGAAGGGTGTATAAAAGACGAATGAGAGGCACCCTATATTTCAATGTCAGAGTTTTTCATAGACTCGGGACTAATGCAGCAAGTCAGTGAGCCACATGCAAGGCACTTGAAGGGATTTAAAAGTATGTGAAGCAATTGCTAGTGACAAGACTCCCATATAAGCAACCCTTTGCTGTAGTGGAAGGTGAACACGAATCATCTTTGGCGATATATTCCAATCCAGAACCGCTTGTCTTGTCCTTCCTCTCTGTCTGCTCCATCTGCTCTGTTGTTGCCAGGATACCTGTTCCCTCAGCAAATGCATGGTTTTGTTTTTTTGCCACTCATCTGAATTGTAAATACCATTTTAGCTATTTAAGTGACCTTTTGCAGGGGCACAGCCGACTTCACAGCCGACTGTTATTTTTTTGTTACATTTTAGCTGATCTGTAGCCGACAGGCCACCAGGCTAGCCAGAGGTCAAGGACAGGGGGCATTTAACAGAACCCAATGTTACACTCAGTCCATGTCACAGACTGTCACATTTTTGTTTGTGTGCATTTGTTTAAGTTTTGGATTGGATTTGTATTTGGATTACTTGATTTGATTGGCCAAATAGGCCTACATTTTTGTCGTGCCCCTTCCAGCGATAGGCCTACAGCACTATACGCTTACATGAACAGGGTGAAACAGAAGCTGTGCTACCTCAGTCCGTTCACAATATGGAGGTGTCTGCATTCACTATGAGAGTGAGACAAGAGGGTATCACTGCCTAATTAGTGTATTTTAGCATGAGATGCTAATGCTAACACATCGACAATCTCTCCCTATGCCACCTGTTTCCCCCCCTCCCCTCTCTCTGTGTGTGTGTGTGTGTGTGTGTGTGTGTGTGTGTGTGTGTGTGAGTGTGAATGTGAGTGTGTGTGTGTGTGTGTGTGTGTGTGTGTGTGTGCACAGAGCAGGCACGGCACACTGCTTGCATTTCCTTTCCTGCATTTCTGCTGCTCCAGTGAGCGTAATTTTCTCCTGCCTGTCCATTCTGAGAGAGATTGTAGCGACAAGCTAGCTCTCTGGATGAGCGAGTACCAGCGCTGGTGTCTCGCTCGCATCGACCCCCTTCCCTTCTCGCCTCCCCACACATCACTCGGCCTTGAAGGGTTTGGTTTTGTCTTTGTGATTAGCTGTGCACAGATATGTTTGTATTCTTTGCAGCAGGTCTAGACTAGAGGCCTTTGCCTCATGGCCTTTAAGAGCACATTTCCTATTATTCTTTTTATTTTCTGGATAAACCTGGGCTTCTTGTCCCTGTAGTTCAGTCATAACAAGGACCTCAGAGGGAAGTATTAGCTTTGCAAATACATCGGTCTGTTTTACACTCATTCACTAGTGAAGGCTTAAAGTGTGTGGGCTTAAGAATAGAATCTCTTCATCTCCTTTGAACAATTTCATAAGAGATCACTGTGTGAGTGCGAGTGTGTGTGTGTGTGTGTGTGTGTTGAGGCGATTAGGCAGGATGCTGGTTATGAGTAGGAAGGAACACTCTACTGCCCACCTCAAGCTCTAATAGCTATTGGGGTCAGCTGTTTTGGCTTGAGCCTTGGCTAGGCATAAAATGTAATGGAGGTACAGTAAGCGACGAGGCGGCAAATAAGGTACAGAACATTGCATTTGCACCGCCAGGCCTAGCATTTCCAGCGGCCACTTATGGAAAATAACAGTCATCACAGCTTGTTGTGTGAAGGAGGTCTCTGTGCAAGTGCATCATCAGAGTCTGAGTCCTGTCTGATTATAATCATCGTGCCACCATTTTGAGAGGCAGCTTTGCCCACTTTGCATGCTGCTTCTGTGATGTAACTGGCTGTAATCTCCAGTGCTCTGGTACAGTTTGTATTTCTTACTGCCAACAGGCTGCTCACTTGTTTCCCCTAGCCTAGCCTAGTCACACACACACACACACACTCACACACCTCTCTCCCATGCACCTCCTAGGGATTCTTCACACTTCAAAGGGACAGAACAAATGCAGTCAGAAGCTTCCATTTTCTTTATTTCATCTTTAATGAGAGGAAAGGAAAAAGAAAAGTGTCAGAGAGGACAGGTTGCCATTAGATGGCTCTGCGGTATAAGACAAGAGTTCTGGAGCGAGTCTAGCGACACACTTTTCCTCTTTTTTTAATGTTTTTAAACTACACACTACTCCTCCACACAGCACACAACGGCACATGAAGAGGATGCATCAGAGACGAGGAGGTTCCATAATATTTCTAACAGCACTGTACACCATGACAGCTGTCTCTAAAACAGTTTTCTTTTTTTTGTTTTGTTTGTTGTTGCTGTTTTTTTTTTTTTTTTTTGTCCCACACGGACTGCTTTGGGTCATGGTTTGAAAAAAAGACGTGAGGTTCTTGTCCTTTTATTTAACATGAGTAGAGCCACTGAATTCCATAGACGATGACTATTGCACAAGGAGTTACCACAGTCTGCGGCAAAACTGTCTCTCAAAGGAGTGAGGAGAATCAGGAGAGGTCGGCTCCATCGATGCTACAATAAAAGACCAGTACCACTGTTGACAAGAAGGCTATGTATGTATTTCTAGTGTCTTTTTGTCGGAACAGTATTTTATTCATGCAGGTATTTCTTCAAAATAGGACAAACAAATACAGGACTCAAAAAATGTTCCTTTATACCCGCCGTCATTGCCGTTAAGAAATGCAGAACTCCAGCCATTGCTGGAGAGGAGGGGGAGGTGTCAGTTTCTTTCGAATGAGTTTTATTTCATTTCCATGTCCATCCCTATCGCATGTGCTCAGATTTCCTTGTGGTGAAACAACAGAGGGCACAGCAGGAGGTCCAGCAAAGGCTAATCCATGACTTTGGTGGGACAGAGAGCGGTCTGCCCGGCATTCAGAGAGCAATCAGATATTCTCTTCTTCATTTTCAGTAGCCGCTTCCATCATGCACTCTCTCTCTCTTTCTCTCACTCTGTCTCTATCTCTCTCTCTCTCTCTCTCTCAGTGAACAGTAGAAATGCCAGTACAGAGTACTAGGTAGCAAATAACCAGTATCCCTCACATCCTGAACATTATAGTGATGCAAGTTTGTGCTACGGCAAAATATCATCACATAATAGACGTCATAGGTGTGGGTACAGCTTCCCTATTATTTTTTTACCATGCAGTTTCAAAAAAATGCCCTTGGCTTTAACACATCTACACAAATGATGACCCCATAAAAATATGTATAAAATAGACAGTGGGGTCAAATCATTCAATGCCTTACTAAGAGGAAACACAAAAGGGTCAATCAGTTCCTTGGCTTTGATGAAAATCAAGATATTCTGATAAAACAAATTAGCCTCATCCACAGAGACACTTAAGTGAGACAAAAAAGAGAAAACTATTAGCAGAACAGGGGGAGGGATTACCTTGAAATACTTCAGACTGCATCTTGAGGGTGGTAAAGGTAGTGTTAACCTGTCAGTATATCTGTTGTCCATGTGTACCAGAATACTCCTGAAGGTCAATGAAGGGTCGTAGATGTCCGGTCATAAAGGCCATCATTACTTTTCATCAACTCATTTCGCTCATCCACCACCAACTGAAATCTGAAATCTGTTCATGGAAGTTTATGGAAGAACAACCTCTTAACAACTTCAGAAACAATATAAACACAGCACTTTTTTACAGAATGCTGTTACTTATTTTAATTCATTTTAATGAACAATAATGCCACACCTGTAATATCTAAAGTAATTTCTTCTTGGTTTACTGGAGGCCAGCTTTCTACAATGATTACATCAATTCCACATTAATGATCTTGGACAGTCTTGCTTAAATGCCTTAAATGTTTAATGAATTCTTCACTTTTTTAAGAATGTGTGGCTTGGAGTGTTATGCAAGGCACTGAAACAAACTACTGATGCTTTTGTAGAATGTGGGGCTAATTTTCATATCTTCAAAGGTGATGTTTCACTTCTACCAGACTTTCATTCATTTCCGCTAATAACTAAGTACCAGAAATGAAACCAAAGTATTGCAAGCTAATTGTAGAGACACTTCAGGAGTAGGCCTACCTCCACATGTACAGATACTGATGGCATACAGTATGAACAGTGTGTTATTGCCCTCGAGGCCTTTCATGAGTCAGATTAGTGGCAGATTAGTAGTTGGATTTCAGTCGACTAGTAGTTAGCAGTCCGGTGCTTCATTTCAATTCCTTTACAAGGACTCATTAATGTAATTAATATCTTCTGCCTCGTTTCATTTTAAAATAGTCTGACCTCAACAGCAACAGCGCAACCGCATTGCTCTTGAGAGATGTTTCTCTCCGTGTGGGCAAGATTTTTTGCAGTTTGACACAGGGAAGTTCATTTGCAGGCTTGAGAAAGCAGGTCTTTTAGCATGACACTGCAAAGCGCTAGTATCTGAATAGCGCTGTACGCGGCAAGAGGGAGAATATTAATCTTTCCAGCAGATGGATCTCAGCACTCTCCGCAGGTGGTCTGCCAATCTGTGACAGAAAGCATTTCCTCTGTCTCTCTGCAAATGACTACTTGGCAGCACTGTGTCTGCAGTACACTTCTCTTACATAATCCAAACCTGTTTGTATTGGGTTAAGTGCTTTGTTTTTTTTTTTTTTTGGGGGGGGGGGGGGTCCTGTTTGCTAAGTGATTTAAGATTCTGGTGATGTAATCATTTAACTGTCTTGCTATGACAAAGCAAAATAATGTTATAAATAAAAAAAGGGGGGAAAAAATGACAGAATCTTCCATGATTTTTTACAGAGTACATCATGAAAATCTGGTGTAGCAGCTATACAGTCTTCTCAAGTCCTCAACTCCCTTGGTATGGCCTAACCCAGTGACATCATAAAAACAGAGAACTCGTAGCTTATTGTTCCAGTAGTAAACCCAAAGCATGTAAACATGACCCCATTCTCTGGTTCTTGGACAAACATTGCTCCTTTGTTTTCACGGTTCAGGGTAAGATGGGCAATTATTTATTGTTGTTTCCACAGCTCAAACAGTGGTTGAGGGCCGGGGAGGTGATGGGGCAGGACTGCTCTCACAAAATGACTTGTTATTTTATTTACCTACATTTTGTACATTTGGTTAACCAAATGAAGAGGCTTTGATTGATGTTTACTAACTGCAGCTGTGGTGAGTCATAAAGGTTAGTTGTTTTTAAAAACCCAATGCTACCACTTAAAAATAAATGGCCACAAATAAAGGTTAGGATTCAAATAAATAACTTATGTCAGCCAAACAAGAAAAAAACACTCTTGCATGGGTTCATACCCACCAACACTCAAGTATATAAACACAGTAGACCCACTGTTGACATTGCATTTACACATTGATAATCAAGCATAACTAAACAGTTGGTTCAGAACCGTCCCTTTTACATGTTTTCATCTGTGGAGGCATCCGTCCCTGTGTTTTTGTGTTTGTTGCTTCCTTGTGTTGTTTCTTTTTTAAGGTTTGCTTGTTTGGTCTTTACTGCACAATGTTGTTTTTGATATATTGCTTTAGGGAAATGAGGTTCATGCCAGATCCACCGCAAAAACAAAATGGAGGGCAGCCGTCTTGTCCTTCAAGTTAGATTTCAGGGGATGCAGTTTGGTCTCCATTGTTGTTTCTTTGCTGTTATGGGTGGTAATAGCTGCTTTCAGACATAGGTGGAAGTCTGCATGTTCTGCGGATGTCAAGCGGTTGAGCCCTATATCTATATAACAACATAACCGGACATTTGGAACTCCGAAATGACACTACTCCCCTCCTTGTATTTCGTGTTGTTTCTGCGTCCGCATATTAGCATCATCTCTGAATCACCCGAAGGGTTGGACCTCCGTTTGACAAAGAGCCGCATAAACTGCGGAGGGCATGTCTGAAAGCAGCTAATGTGACCTTGTCACGTCCTTCACACACAGGGTAGATGAGCTGTGATTGTCTTCCTCTCTCCCTCACACTTGGTCACGGTGACACTGGGAATTTGGTTGGAAAACAAAGTGAAATGTCTCCTCTGGCTAAACTAGCTCATGTCCTTTCCCTATTGTCCGTCATCCAGTCCCAGATACACAGTCTTATCGGTCTTGTCTCGTTCACCTTCACGTTCCTCCCTTGACCACAAGGTGGCCAGCGTTTCAGTAGTAATCTAAACTGCATCTGCCTCACAGCTTACTAACGGAAATAAAAACGGCTATCGGCGGCTACACGCAAATCTCGATGGGCGTGGTGACCAGGATGCGGCCGCCGTTGCCGTTGGCGTCGCGAGAGCCGCGCTCGTAGGCGCTGTTGGACGCGGGCGAGCTGTTGGCCGAGGAGTAGTGCGAGGTGGGCACGGGCTCCATGACGATGCCGCCCTTGGTCACCACGGCGGTCAGGCTCTGCTGCTTCAGGCGCTCCACCAGCTCGTCCTCCTCGGACGACGAAGAGCAGCTGAGCTCGGCCGGAGGGCCGCTGCCGCCCGCCGAGGACGAGGAGGAGTGCGCGCCCGCCCCGGCCGACGACACCGACGACGACGACGACACCGACCCCTGGACGACGACGCCGGGCACGTTCCCGTTCTCGGTGTCCAGCATCCAGTAGTCGTCGAAGTGGGCGAAGACGTCCTTGACGGCGCAGCGGCGCTCCTGCTGGATGGCCAGCAGCCGGCGGAACATGCGCAGCGCCTCGGGCGTGAAGCGGCGCCACTGCGAGGGCACCTGGGCCGAGCGCCCGCGCTGCCAGCGCCAGAACTCCTCGTAGAAGGCGTCGGAGGGCAGCGCCTTCTCCCACGGGAAGTTGCCCGTGAGCATGCAGAAGAGGAGCACGCCGAAGGCCCACACGTCCGTGCTGGGCTCCACCAGGAAGCCGTCGCGGCGCGAGGCGTCGCACAGCTCGGGCGCCGTGTACGGGATGGTGCCGCTCACGCGCTTGACCGGCGAGCCGGCGCGCCGCGTCATGCCGAAGTCCGACAGCTTGACCTTGCGGCACTCGCGGTCGAAGATGAGCACGTTCTCGGGCTTGATGTCGCGGTGCACCAGCTTCCTGCCGTGCAGGAAGTCCAGGCCAATGGCCACCTGATGGACACAGCGCTTGGCAACGGCCTCAGGGAGACCCACCTGGACACGGAACAAAAGTGGGAGAATGTCGGTTAGCAGATTTAGTTACCCAAAGAAAAGAACTAAAAGAGGCTCATCAGAACACATGCCTATTGCTCCTGCAATACTGTAATAAAGACATAAAAAAGAGAAATAACGTTTCCTAGAAAAAACCTTTAAAAGGAACCGGAATGACAAAAAGCGAAGAAGAAGAAACCTTGAACATGAGCACAAAACACAAGGTCACAGCATTATGCCTATTGCCTACTTTCAAAAGCTTCCCACATCTGTATATGAGTCTATGCTGGTCATTTCATGTTAAAACGCTACACATTCTCCCTTTTCAACTTCACTGCCGGTAGGAGAGCTTACTGTACTTTTAAAACATGCTCTAATCTCAGAGTACACCGCTGAAACATTTGTCATGAAAAAGCATCTAAAAATAAGCCTCTGTGTTGTATTGGACTCGCGGCTAGATGATGCACCACCGAACAAAAGCATGTACTTTTCACAAATCTATCCTTAATTGCACCGGAAAGACTCTGATACAAGCATTTCCAACTCAAAAGAACAAGATACTCATGAAAAGTTTTTACCCATTGTCAGTGTCAATTTGTTTCATTTTTTCAATTTGTTAGATTTCACAATGTATAATTTCTAATAGTCGTTATCATACACAATAAACAAGATAACCAACTAACGATACATAATTGTGTATATTTTAGTGACTTTCCGTACTGGTAGATACTAATGTACTGTATGTATTTTTGGGTATGTTTGTATGTGTGGATGTATCTATTTCTTTTTTATGTTGCATGTCTTGCTGTTGGGTCTAGAGCCTAATATATATATATGTATATATATATATATATATAATTTAATCACATCCTGTGAGAGAGGCCTGAAGTAATAAGACCTCAAAGACATGCACTTGATTATACAATACACACACACACACACACACACACACACACACACACACACAAATCACGCCTCTTCCCTCACCTGAGGTGGAATGATGTCGAAGAGGTCGCCGGCGGAGGCGTACTCCTGGGCGAAGATGTAGTAGTCGTCTGTCTCGAAGGCGATGCCGTGCATGTTGATGATGTAGGGGCAGGGCGACAGGTAGAGGGAGATGCTGTACTCGCGCAGGAAGCTCTTCAGCTTGGTGGTCTTCTTCCGCAGATACTTCAGGGCCATTTTAGTGCCTGTGGGACAAAGAAGGCCATACCAACTGCTCAATATATTGTAGAATATATTGTGTACAAATCTCAACTCATAGCTGACATTTTAAAGAAGGTGTTACAACTGGACATTCAACCAAGATGTGGTATAATGTCTAACATCGCACAGTAAAGAACTATCTTTTGGTCTTTTATGTCACGAGTTTTGGTATCTTCACCAAGTCTTGGACAAATCATAATTGATTATGACAGCATGGCTTCATCCAACCATCATATTCAGTATCACTGTGCACTGTGTCGACTTCTCAGTCCTTAAATGTGTGCAGTTCTGCTTCATACCGATCGCTCCATATCAAACCATGTTTTTCACCGAGCAGAAAGCTATTAAAATTCAAGCACTTGTCTTGCTCCAGGAAAACCTCAGTCTAAGGTCAACTCTGCTTTGACGAGTGCTTTCCACAGGGGCCCGAGGCTTGTAAGCAAGTGTTCTGTTTTAAGAACAACGGCATCTGAAATTAGACGGATAATAACTCTCTCCTGTGCTCTCAGACTGCCGGTGAATCCTTTCTCTTCATTTATAATGTAAAGACGCTAGAAGCAATGGAATGGATTTCGGAGTCTGTGGGGAGTCGTATACGAAGCAAATGGGAAGGAAATGGTCCAAAGTATCTCCGATACTGACATGCTGTTATTTTTTTTTCCACCAAAGACGGGAATACACCGGAACTAGATGAGACTTGAGTGGAACGCTGAGTTTTGAAAACTGACACTGATGGACAGCGATGCTGTCATCGTGGTTGTCTGTCTTTCCCGTAACCGTGATTGCACAGAACAAAGCCATGGAATTAAAACCCTCGTGCAGTTCCCCCCACTGCAGCACAGGGAGAGTGTCGGAAGACCAGCTCGCCAGATGGGAATCTTTCCACTCCTTTTGTTCTTCCACGTCGGAGACACGGATGGTAAAATCCAGTGCATCGCTCAAGACCGAGGAACTCTACAAAGCAGTCAGCTCGCTTTGAGCAACTTAGTAAAAGCACAGGAGCAGCCAAACAGCTGCATGCAATCCTGTCAATCATCTCCTCTGTGGGATGTGAACGTCGACAAAGAGCAGTCATACAAATACATAATTATCTAGTTAGAACTCATAGCACAAACATGTATTCTCATAGAGTCATTTGTGCTCTTTGTGGAAAAAAAGGTATTTCCATGTTATGACAGGTTAATTACGAGTGCATGATTCCCACTGTTATATTGGAGAGTTTAACACAGCAGTTCTTGAGCACATCCTGGATATAGCATTGATTTAGAGGGATGCGCCTTCAGGAGCCGAATGCATCAGAGCAGCAGTGAAACTAAACTGCTTCTGCATGCCATGTAAAATGCTTACAAAAGATGCATCAAATGCATAAAAAGATTTGCAAACACCAGAAAATATGTTTCCCCTTCTGTGTCTACTATTGGGTCTAATGCCCCTCCGTTCCATGACTGCAGTCGGTGCTCTTTTGCTGTTTCACAGTGGTGCACATAACGACAGGACGTGCGGAGTATTATCACCGCCATCATAAAACTATTACCAGCAAGAGGGAGTGGGCTGCTAAATTGATCGTGCTAATGTAAGTAAGCATTCAAAGTCATTTTTCATGGCCAACTCTACTCGCTGAGCTGTAATTCATAACCTTTATGTTACACTCTGGCCCTTCTCCCTCATATCATACTCCATTACACAGCCACGGGTGGGGTGTCTTAGAACGGGAGCCATAAATACTCATCCATACTCAATAGCAGGAGCAAAAGTACTCCATAAGTGAGCTGTATGTTAGCAATGGCAATCTACAGGCAAAGCGGTGGCATACAAACAGAGGGTCGCTCAAATAGCCTGCCTCTTTGTGTGCTCCCAGCAACAACAAAAAAAGGCCTGCTCTTTTTGCATCGGCAACAGATGGTGAGCTTTTTTTTTCACTGCCCACCAGAAAAAAAGGTAAAGAATAGACCAGTGAGACTGTGTACACTCAATAGCATCATTAGTCCTCACTGCACACAGACTTAAAGCGCGTTTATTCATGGGAGATATAGAGCCTTTGAAAACAGGCCTCGCTTCCGAGCCATTGGGACAGATGGTGAAGAATTTGCTTGCATTCTCACGCTACTCCGGTTGGATTTCTGAGAGAGGAGAATGTTTTGATAAGCAATCTGCACAGGTCTTTAACTTAATGTACATCCACCTTGACTCGGCACTGCAGTTTGCTCACACTCTGACAAGTAGGCTTCTCCAGAGCAGCTTGGAGTCGGAAAATAAAGGATCAAGGCGTATTAGTTTGCCTCAAGTTACAGAGGCCAGATTCAACACATTTGGAACAGCGCGATGTAAGCACTTTGAGTATTCAGAATGTGACAGCCTGCACCAAATTGGCTCTGGCAGACGCCTTTGATGAAAGCCCTCTGAAAACTCATTTCAGTATTCTTGTCTACACAGAGAAAAAAAAAACCCTGTTTGATATTATTTAGATTAGATCAATTAGAATTACAAAAAAATACATGTTTGATGTTATTTAGATTAGATAGATTAAAAAAATAGATGTTCTGTTGCGTCTGGTTGAGCACCTCACTCACCTCTGATTTTGTGCACCACGAGGTCCACCTTGCCGTAGGTGCCCTTGCCCAGCTCCCGGATGACCTCGTAGTACCTGTTGATCTCCAGCTTCTCCATGTTCTGGGCAGCGATGAGCTGCAGCTCCTCCAGGATGTCGATGGAGGCGCGCGAGACACGGGGCGAGGAGGACGAGGTCATTGCTGCTGCTTCTGCTGGACGGAGAGGCCGAGAACGTAAGATGGGAGATCTGGACGACTGTGGAGAGACTGAGAGGAGGAGAGAAAGGGAAGGAAAGTGAGAAATATATTCCTCCTTTTCTGATCTTTCTTTTTTTACACTGGAACTAATGGGCGTGGGGGGGTGGCATATCCTTT
>NC_084996.1:38053647-38103647 GCF_963854185.1 Sardina pilchardus
ATATGTCTGTGTTGGTTCCTGCATGGATGTGTGTGTGATGGCATGTGTGTGTGTGTGTGTGTGTGTGTGTGTGTGTGTGTGTGTATATAACCTATACATAGGCTAGCATGTATGTGTGTGTGTGTGTGTGTGTGTGTGTGTGTGAGAGAGAGAGAGAGAGAGAGAGAGAGAGAGAGAGATGCTGTTGTTGTATGTGATGCATGTAAGCAAATTCTCCAGTCTGACAGTGTGTCTGGACAGAGCAGCCATATATTGTCACTAAACAGAAAACAAACAACCTGTCCTCGCATCCAACACTCAGTTCAGTTCAGTGACAACAGTTCAAGTCGCATATCTTTCTATCCTGGGGGCAACAGACCATCTATCCGTATTGTCTTGCGCAGTAATATCCCTGTAATACTGTCTGAAACAAAAACGATAAGGATACGATATACAACTAACCAACCCGAACCAACCAACCATGGGCAAAATACAAAATTAGGATACAGAATTAACACATTGACGGCACACACACCCCTTTCTCAACGACTTCAAAGAAAACAACTGGTTACTGTTAAACCGAAAATCCATACATTTTTTGATGATATAAAAGCATTCGTATTTCTTGCTGAAAACAAGCAGCTTTGGGGGGAAAAACATAGACTGCTGCGACAAATAATCAACACAAAGAATAAACAAGGCTTAGCTGTTATTTATAGCCTCCTTGGCTAATGAATCTTATATCGTTCCGCTGCAAACACTCACCTTTCAAGTCGATTACGATATGCGGGACATATTGCAGTCACCCCATTCACAGGAAAGTCGCTCAGTCACGATGCAACGGTTATCCACTCGCTGTCTTCGAGTGCATTTATTTACTAGTTAATTCTTCGCGTTGAAATGCTGATAAATTCCTGCAAACAGTAGCAGTGTGTCACCTTGCAGCGTGCCGTGGCTCTGCTGCCTCTGCCAGGCGTAATGCTCTTGCCCTATTGTCTCCTCAGTTTCTGGATGCCACTAATGACAGTGAGAGGGGAGGCAGAGTTCCTGCCCACTGCGCCTGCTGGCCAATTGGAGATTCGATCAAGAGAGAACCAAAGCAACCGGTCTGTCGGGGAGGGGTCCTCTGTCTCCATACAGATTTTTCTGTAGTGCCTCTGCGCAAAAGGAACCTGCAAGATGCGGGACGCAGCGCTTGACCACAGTAGCCTACAGGCCAATTAAAATCATTAAACGCTTTCCAGAGGCGAATTCGTTTCAGCGTTTACATCGTAATAACATGGTCATTGTATTCGTCTTGTGTGCTTATAGGTCAGCCAACTAAACCATATTAATGACGGGAAAAGAAAAGCCTTTTAGAGTTCAATGATATTAAAAATTCATGCTTTTTAAAGTGATGGGGAATAATGGGGAATAATCTCCATGCATAGTAATCGTTTGTTTTTATGGGAAAGGGCATCCTCTTAGGACAGATCTGAGTCAACAACAGCTGTCATACTTGGGATGAGCTCACACAGGTAAACCCAAATGAGAGACATGTGAATCACCACAGCACAATAGGACTAGCGAAGGCCAAATGAACATAATCGACTGTGATTCAGTGTGACATGATTGAGAGAGAGTAATGTACTTCCCACGAGCAATTCCTATAGATTTATCCAAATTAGGCCTAATGCGAGTATAAACTCATACGAGTCATCATTGGCCTCACTATCTTACAGAATATCAGAAGTTTTCAAGTCCCATGTTGGGAAAATTGTTATGACAGCTGGCAGTTCTACCATGTTATGCCTGATTGCTCCAAGCAGAATGAGTTCCTGGAGAGAGAGATGCCTTTTTGGACAGTTGTATAATTACACTGCTCCTGACTAAAATCTGCTAATTATTAGCATCTTGTGTGCTTTTGCTGGGCTATGGGTAATTAACTGCCCTACATTTGGCCAAAATGTGCATGGTCATTGGCTAAAATTGACAGAGGCAGAAGTAGTGCCAGGATTGAATGGGATAGGCTAAGGCACACAAATACGCTTCATTAACATTTGTCGTTTAAAGTCGACTACACTTTCTACGGGACACTCAGCAGGGTAGCCTAAAGATAAATTGGTAAGCTATGATTCATTCTCGGCTGCCCGCTCGCTCTCCTCCCTCCGACGCAGGAGCTACGTCATTGTGGAGAATTTGTATTCAGACCGTAACAGGATTTGCCTCGTGCGAAACGAACGGGACAGCTTCTCCGGAGCTGCTGGACGCTGCGGTATCCTACTTCTAAAATTACATGCACAACAGGCAATCCATAAGCTGTTGAGAAATAAGGACATATTTAATATAGGCTAAGGAATGGTGGTGTGTGGATTGTGCTCAGCAGAGGTTGTGCCAGTCAACAAGAAAACATAACGGGATGCGGATGCAATCAAATGACGTAAAAGAATGACAAATGAACACCAATTAGCCTACTTACTCCTCCAAACGGATGTCATTGAAGATTAATGTGTTATAACAGATATTTATTGGTGCATTTTCAGTCTGGAGAGGCACAATTAAGGGGAAAAATAGGGTACAGTTATCTGTCACAAAGATAGCACATCTTTTCATTAATAGATCCAGAGTTGCTTTATTAATTGAAAATAATTTGGTGTGTGCTGTGTGCATGTATTTGAGTATTTTTTTTTTCTGGGAATGCCTGATCACACAGGCATTCACAGCATGAGTGAGTCAAGTATGTCTTTAGTCTTCATTCATGCATATTCAGCCTTTCATGTGGCAGGCTGAGATATATAGGCTATACAGATCTGGATCAAATCTTCATGGAAGTCCCATGCAAACAACCTTGTAGAGAATATTTGCAAAATGCATGAGTGTTCTGAGCATCTGTAATTACATTGCTGCTGGCTTATTCTCGCTCTCATAGTTTGAGTCCTCTTTGTTTGATCAATTCCCCAGAAGTTTGCATAATGAGTTCCCCAGGTTCTTTCCAGGGAGCAGACAATGTTGATCACCCACGGGGATGGCAAGCATATACAGGCACAGCGCTGCAGTCTCTGGTAAACACACTGGCAGATTCACATCCACTGCCTCTCTGCATGTTGTGCGCAAACAACTCCCTCCCTCACCAGTCGGAGCCATCGCATTAATCAGGCGATGGGAGACATTCGGCAAACAGTCAACTATCAGAACATCAATTGAATGGGTAATGAATGGTAAGTAGTTTCCTGGAATAAAAGCATCAGACACACACATGCATTACTTCCTGGCCTTTTTACAAAGTAATCAGGTCGTAATGATATTAACAGGGCAACAAATCAACACATGGTTCAAATCCTTTGCACTGAAATGTTAAATCAATTTAGAGAGGCTTTTATAACCGGGTGATTTTGAAGTTGCAGCAGGCGTTGACAGATTAGTAAATCTGTTCATTGTGTTTCCATGCTGTGATAGTGTACTTATAGTATACTTATACTTATTCATTATAGCATATACAACACTGATCTATAGTCAGCCAGCAAAGAATGGCCAAAAGGCAAAACAATGTAAATGAGACTACTGTGGGAGGCGTCGTATCACTCCATTCATATGCCCTCTGATCTCTTGAGAGATGGAGAGCGTTTGTGTTGCTGCAAAACACCGTATGACATCGAGCTTGCCATTTCATTTTAACCAAACACTGTATACTTTGTTTATACAATTACATTGGATCACTGTAACTTTATATTTAAGCCTTGCCATTGATGGTAAAATGCGCAACAGTTTGGAAAATATTCCTGAAGACCTGTAGACTCTTTCAGTGTTGACATGTATACCATCAGCACTCTCTTTCTCTGCAGTACACATTCTATTCTAATTCCTGCCAGGTATGGCAGGGGTATAAAAACATCTGCCTGCCTGTCTGTCTGACAGCTGAAGAACACTGAATAAACCATCTAAATGCGTCAGACATGCACTGATGTCAGACCTCCCGTGTGATCCCACTACAGGGTGGTTCTCATTGTCCACTCAGTGTTCGTGTGTGTGTGTGTTTGTGCGTTTGCACGTGTGTGTGTGTGTGTGTGTGTGTGTGCGTGCGTGAGAGAGAGAGCTGAGGTGATCCATCATCATGACTACAGACTGCTGAGGGCGCAGAAGCGGCCCTCCATTTAAGCTCCTAATAAATTAAAACCGCCTCTTCTCCATCACGCTCCTCCATCTGACTTTGACCAAGGACTTGCATCTGTGTTAGTAACCTGTCAGAGTTATCGCCGTGACTATGCAGGTCAAAGGTCAAAGGACACTGATTAAGTGTTTAGCCAGAGTTCTCTCTTCTCCGCTTCCCTCCCCTCTCCCGCCACCGTCCACCCCACTTACAAACCAGAGGTGCATTCAAATTCGCAAACATAGGCGAACGGAACAGGACCTGAGTTTGACGAACACTACAATGTAGTTACAGCTAGACTGTAATGTTAGCACCAAATCATTCAAATTGGACTGTTCAAAGAGAGCATGTTCACTACGAACGTTCGCCACTGTTTGCCCAATTTGAATGCACTTCAGGGGCTCTGGACTGAGCTCCACTCTCCCATCCCCAAATGATGTGTGCATCGCGTGCTCTGCTGCCCCGTTGCTTGTCCTCCTGAGTCTCCATCTCCTCGACTCCTCACCCAGAGATCTGCTGCGGGCGACAGCAGACAGGTTCCCCCGGCCGTCCCACCCCTCTCTGTGTGTCTGTTTGTTTTCGCTGCCTGGCCGGCACCACTCGGGGAGAGATGTGATAAAGACTGATGGTGTTACATAATTGTACCCGCGCTAATGAGCATTCGCTCAGCAAGAGGGGTCCACCGCGGGGGGGGGGGGGGGTTGGAGTCAGAGCCAGAGCCGTGCTAGCGTGTGTGTGTGTGTGTGTGTGTGTGTGTGTGTGTAAAGTGGCTGACGAGGTGTGGAAAGTTGATGAGAGGTTGTGTGGCTGGCGTCCAAAGCCCGCGGAGACATGAGCACATTGTCCCCCCCCGTTCAAGTCCGGGGCTCACCCGGGCAAGTCCTCACCCCAGACCGCACTGGAGCCATGGAGGAGAACAATGGAGGACTCTTGGGACTCCCTGTTTTCCGACCCCCCCCCCCCCCCTCCCCCCGACCTGCTCTCCGTGGTGGGGTTCTGAAGAAAGAAAATAACTCCACATTGTTCCAACGGTGAAGAGCAATTTAAAACATCCCACCCAGTTCACAATGTGTTACTGGAGTAGAGAGGAAACTCACTGTGTTACGTAACACAGGCATGCAGGGGTATGTCGTGTTCATAAACAGAGCGCCCATCTCTCTCTCTCCTGACACACGCCATCTCATTTTATCGGTGGGCACAGCGAGTTCTCACTCTCTCACTGTTAGCGAGGAACAATTCATCAGAGTGGCGTTGCATGACAAAAACAGAGGGAGGAGAAGACGAGGAGGAAAAAGAGCTTTGGCTACGGCCAATCCCGTGCCCAACTCGCAGCATCCGAGCATCTGCCGCGCAGCATATGTGCCGCACGCGCTGGAGTTCACAGCTGCCCACCGAGGCCAGAGTGCCTGAATTAATAGGCGCTTCACGTGTCATGCGCACCAGTACATCGCAGCCACGTGCGGCCGTGGCGCGCACTATGCTAATAACCCAGCTGGCCCCTCTCCTCTCCTCTCCTCTCCTCTCGCCGTCTGACCTTGGCGGGTTTTAGTTTTGTATTATCGGCTATCATTCAGACCATCCAATTGAGTATCAGGGGGCCACGCCGGGTGGCTGGGGATTCAATGGTGCTGTGGAGGGAGACAATGACACACACATTCACCCACCCACACACACACACAGACAAATGGATGGGTATGTGTGTGTGGATGGCTGTCTGAGAGGCAGGTAGTGGTCCCTGAGTCTCCAAGTTCTGACTATTTGAATTGTCTGTTCCCAGACTTGTGGCTTCCCTGCTCAGCTTGACTCGTCAGTCAGAATATTAATGGCGTATTATCTTCGCCAGGTTCACAAGCCTCTTTTCTCTCTCGTCTCTCTGTCTTTCAGTGCAACGGGGAATGAGAATGCACAGCGCTCCTTGTGAAAAAATGACACAGGCGGGGAGAGAAAGACAGATAGACACAGTGAGAGAATAGATATGAGTCTGAGAGAGAGAGAGAGAGAGAGAGAGAGAGAGAAAGGGGGATGGAGAGAGAGATGAACACAAGACACAAGACCTTGACAGACCTTGACAGACAGCTGGAAATGCTACGCTCTAGCTACTCCTACCTTATTCCCAATGCAGATTGTTATATTTCGAAGACTAGTGTGCATAGCATACCGTTCTTCCTTTTCTGTTCTCCCTGTCAATACCCACAGATCTCTGTCTGGTACATCTCCCCCTTGTGCTGATGAGCTAAGGGGATGAGAGAAGCCTGGGGACAATGGCTCCTTTCTGCTGGAGCCGCCCGCCGAGCCCGAGCGGTCTTGAGCGCCCGCCGTGTCTGACAGCAGGGACGCTGAGGAGGTACACGTGAGAGTGATGCCATCGCACCCATTGTTGCACTCCTCCTCTGTCTGTGTGTGTGTGTGTGTGTGCCATTGTGTTTCGTGTCATATGCCCTCGTTGCGCACAATAGGCCCAAGAGACGCGGCCAGGGAACACGGCCTTCCAGGGGGGCTGAGCGCCGTCGCTCGGCAGCACGTGTAGTCATGGTCCCCAGCACCGTGCTGCTGCTGCTGCTGTATGGCAAAGAGAGCAAGGGATGCTGTGTCTGTGTGCGCCGTCACATTTCTAAGGACTTGTACATCTATTACTTGTCCTGCAGCCGTACAACAGCAGCTGGTGTGAATGATTGTTTTTGATCAGTCACATGCTATATGACAGCTATGACTCTGATGGTCTTCTCTGAAGAACTTCTACAGAAAACCACCACATCATAAACTGACTGGTTTAAGCAGGAGGCCCTCTCCTGTGTGTGAGCATATGGCTTTGGCCAGGGCGATATGAACCCAACTGGGTGCTTGGTGGAAACACACACATATGGCTGAGCCATATTGGCCGAGTACCTTCCGGCTGGCTATACGTCATCGCCAGACCTACAGAGGTTACAGAATACCCCACTGCCAAATAAGCAGCTCACACTCACTTATAGGCTGTTCAAAAAATAGCAACCTTGTGCCCTGATCAGGACAGGGCATAATGCATTATGTTGCACTGACATGTTGGTGTGACCCCAGTTTGGCAGGAAATGGAGTAGCTGTTTTGAAAAAGAAATAATTCCTTTTTCAGAGCTTTCTTGTTATATTCTTTCCTGTTGCTACGGGAGCACAATCACCAATCACGTGTAGTCCCGGTCGAGCCCTCTTTTGTTACGATTTCATGTCATGACATGGCAAGGGGCAAGAGATTATGTCTGTCTGTGTCGGTTCTTACACGTGTGGTTTGTTCATCATCCAGGATCACAACGCTGGACTTTTGCATCACCTGCGGTCATGTTTCAAATCCCACCATTTGGCAGTTCATCCATGATTCAAGTATAGTTTGACAGGCCATGGCCAACAGTTATGAATGTGATGATGATGAAGAACTTCTACAGAAATCACTACATCCCAAACGAAGTCCTCTCTTGTACTGTAGGCCTACGTGTCCATATGGCTTTGGCCATGGCGATATTAACCCAACTGGGTGCTTGCTGGCTGGGCACACATGACTGAGTTATACTGGCCAAGCACCTTCCCTTCCGTCCTTGGCTGACTACGTCATCACCAGACCAACGGAGATTACAGTACCCCCCCCCCCCCCCCCCCCCGCCAAATGAGCAGCTCACATATCCAAAAAATAGCAGCCATGTGCCCTTTTCAGGACCGGGCATAAGGTGAAAATGCTAAGGTGATGTCATGTTGAAGTGAGGGAGGTAATGGGTAAGCTAAATGATTAGGATCCTTTTTTTTAGAGCCTTCCTGTACATACTTCTCTGTTGCTACAGGAGCCAGAAATCATGTGCAGTCTTGGTCAAACCCTATTTTGTTATGATTCCATGAAATTGCTCATAATAGCTGCTCTGTATGCATGTGATCCTTCACAACAGTGTGGTTCTCGTTAAATGCAGCCGGCTAAATGTTTGCCTAATCAGCTGTAGAGAACAGAACAAACAGATTTACTCCGCGCTCCCCGAACAGAGACAGATTAACGCTTTTGCTCTGCACACACGTCATTTTCCCTTATTGGTGTTTAATTGCATTTTGTCTCTCCTCAGCTCCTCGCTGTAGGGGTTGTGTATCCATGCGCTCGGGAACAAAAAGGAGCAAGGATGTACGTGGACTGCTTTTCAAGCGAGGCCACTATCTACGACGCACACACACACACACACACACACACACACACACACACACACACACACACACACACATTTAGCCAGCATGCACGACCACTGCAAAAATAGGATTATCCAAGGCGCCAGCAGGTGGCAGGAGCATGCCACGCTGGTGCCCACAGAGGCGGCGCAGTGTGCCAACGCGAGGGAGCCCAGAGCGCGGGGCGCTCCTCTTATCTCTCCCTCTGCCTTTGTTCCGCTGCCCAGGGCAGAGCTCCAGTGCCACGGCTCCGTGCCTTTCCGACGCCACGCAGAGAGGCTGCCCTCCGACAGCCAGCGTGCCACTGAGCGCAGCAGACAGGAAATCAGGGTTGCTGGGTGAGGCGAGGTGTGGATATCAAGTTTTATGACTGTGGTCTGTGTGAAGCAATGGCTTCTGTTTCACACCAACCCCCCCTTGGGAACTGTTTCCTGTTTCCAAACAGGGATTGCAGAATGCATAATGAACCGTGAGGATAACATTTACATGAATTACATATACAAAAGACCAGAACATAACATTTAAATAAATGGAAATATTATAGTTCCTTTTTTACATTTTACCTGATAAGCACAGGTTTTTATAGGGGTCAACAAGGATGTCTTTATTTATTTTTTAATTTAGGAAAGACAACAGAAAGAGGTTTGAGGACAGAAAGAGGACTCTGATGTTGGAGAGAATGACAACATCCTGAATTTTCATGAGAGAGAACACTAAGCTTAACCTAACCTGAACAGTTTACTCTACTGTAATTGGTAGATTTTAGAACATTACTTCTTTGGTAGCCACCGGCGATTGGATTTCGCCCTGCTTCTGTTTCACTTTTGCTGGAACCAATCATAAACCAGCTTATCCACCAGGCACACCGGGACTGTTTGTTGAAGGACCATCCAAGCGTACAAAGTCATTTGAACTACGCCCATTGATCACGCCTCTTGTGCAGCAGAAATACAGTGTAGACTCCCAAGACCAATGTTCAATCTCAAAAGATTGAGCTTGGTCTGGTGAGAGCCAGGCAGCCTGGGGCAGTGGTAGTGTAGTGGTTAAGGAGCTGGGCTAGCGTGCAGTACACAGAAAGTTGTTGGTTCAATTCCTGGCTTCCACCGTTGTGCCCTTGAGCAAGGCACTTAAGTTGCTCTGGGGACAATGTAATGACAATGTAATCCCTTGTAATATAGTTGACATATGTAAGCCACTGGATGAAAAAAGTGTCTGCTAAATGTAATGTAATGTAGTAGCCACCCAGTGACATTAAATGAATCTGTACCTCAGGTGCGATGATCTTGTAACCGATTCTGTTAACAAAGGTCAAAAGACACACTTGTCAAGTGCTAGTGTTCTGCCGATTATCCATCAATTCTATGTTTTACATAGTATATGTTTTTGGCTATATCTGTCATTCTGAAGGAGAAGAACAGTAAAAGTCATTGAAATATCTCGAATGTCAACACATGTAATCATAAAATAAAAGTGTCAACACCTTATCAACATCTGGCAACAAAGCACACAGGATGATACCAAACATTCTGGTATGATACAACCACAATGAAACTGTGCCACCTGCTGGCAATTTGCAAATAATGCATCTCATTTGACATGCCAAGGCGTGAACCGCCAAGTGATCATTTTACAGCCCTTACAGATATGACAAATAATCTTGTCGCAGATACATTTCTATATAGGGCATTCATTGTCTCTGTTTAATTTAACAGAATATCGCTATGTGTTTAGGCTACTACACCACACAATGTTATCATTACACAATAGTAGGCATTGCAATTGAACATTTCTTGCCATAAGGAACTCAAAAGCCTTAGCCTACTGCACAAGCTCAAAGGTCAGCTTTGTTATGTTGTCATTGCCTATCTGTGTGGCATAGCAATCAAGACAAACATACAACATAAAATGACAGAGTGACTTGCCTAGCAATCAACTAGTCATAACAGCTGAAAACACCCTTTTAAGACAAAAACAGTTTGAGTAGTAGGCTAGGGGCCTAGACTAAGTTATCACCATATTCAACACCACGAATGAAGGCCCAATTTAACCCCTGAATATCATCATGTATGAAGTATGCAGCCTATCATAGTCTACATATTTTTTCATTAAGCACTCTACCAGAGCCCGTTTCTATTACAATTTGTCTGGCTCCCTACCTTCCAAGGATGGGGGTCATTCGAGCCTCTGTCATCACAACTATCTATGGTATCAGATCACACCACACACATGCTCCAGGTGCATGCTGGGTAAACGGTGTCGAGGCAGTTGCCATTTTGTTCGTGTTGTCGGAAGCGCAAAGTAGTGTTTAAGTTAAATGCTGAAAAAGAAATTTTGTATGTGAATAGCGAACTATTCTCTGTCAAAATGCTTTCTGCTGCCCAGTTACTCGACGAGTTAATGGGCCGGGATAGAAATTTGGCCCCTGACGAGAAACGAAGTAATGTCCGCTGGGACCACGAGACTGTGAGTGAGCCACTTAACGTTAACTTGATTTAGCATAGCTAACATTTAGTTGACGAGAAGGTAACATGCACGCTTTTACGAAAACAAAGAGTTGCCCTCTGAAGAGAAACCATAATAAGTACATCAGTAAAATACCTTTAACATCAGTCAGGATTAATCATCAGTAAGTTTATATTAGACGTAGCCATAACCACACGGCTAGCAGCTACCTAGTTAGCACAATGTATACCTAAGACCTTACGAGTGGGGTAAGACTAACCCACTAAATCAAGATTGATGCTATAGTATTGATAAAATAACTGTCATTGTTGTGTGTTTAATCACGTTTTTGGTTGGTAACTTTAATGTTAGAGCACAGCTAGTTGTTAAAGAAATCCTTGCAGCTCTGTTAACATTTGCTATCGCCATTAGCATGCTGTCTATCAGTTAGCCATACATAAGCTAGTTAGTGATGCAGTGGATAGCTCTCTCTAGCAAGTGGATTTGTTAGCAAGTTAGGCTAGATTCTATGCTACAGTTGGGCAAGTGATTGAGTGGAGAGTGAGACCTAGCAACCCAGCCTTGACTACGAGACGCAGCAAACCCATGAGCCTGCCATGTTAGGCAACCATTCCCGCCCATTAGATCTATAGCTGCTACGACCTTTGTTAACGACAAGGCCCGTGTTCCCACAATACTGACACGATAAACTTTGCAAGCAATCTTCCCATTTTGCGGAATCTATGCTTGGTTAGCGTGCTGGCTAAATACAACAGTCAGCGGTGCTATCAATGTTGGTCGGGCATGATCCCCATTTAACGTAACCTGACGTCAGTACACTTGGCATGTGATTGAACTGAAAGTGGATAATACGTCGATACAGTGTAATTAAACAAAGTTAGTTAAACTATAGTCTAGCATTACTGACATTAAGCCCAGCACAGGTGTCAAATGAGCATCTGTCGCTGAGGTCCTTGGTTGCCCAGCGTTACGGTAATGGAAACATGTCGACTCACCGACGCACCTGTTATACAACAGGCTTTGTCGATCACTCGCAGGAGAGAATTATCGTACAGAAGTGGACATGGAATTGGTTTTCAGCAGTGTTGTGTTTCTGTTTGTTCTGTTAGCTAGATTTCAGAGACATTTTACAGTTTTTTTTTTTTTTTGGTAAGCGCCTAGGCCTTATTTCATGCCTTGTTTTCTCTCTTGTAGGTATGTAAATATTACCTGTGTGGATTCTGTCCTGCCGAGCTATTCACAAACACCCGATCAGATCTGGGTAAGTAAAGGCATGACTTTATGCACAGTACAAAACCAATCATAAAATAAAAGATTAAAGGGACATCTTGTTCATATATCCTACTTATCATGTTTCTTACTGTGGTTCACAGGTCCTTGTGAAAAGATCCACGATGAAAACCTTAGGAAATTGTAAGTGTGTGTGTTGTGTCCATAGGTGTTCACATTTAAAGAACTTCTCTACGTGGGTGAATGGGAAAGAATGAAGTGTATTTTGTGTGTGCGTTGTCAGGTATGAGAAGAGCTCACGGTTCATGAAGGAAGGCTACGAGCGGGACTTCCTGCGCTACCTGCAGAGCCTGCTGGCTGAGGTGGAGCGGAGGATCCGCCGGGGCCATGCCAGGCTGGCCCTCTCACAGGCACAGCAAGCCGCTGGAGTAAGTGGCCCTCTTAATCTGGTGGCGAGTCATGAAACTCGAATAGCTGAAATAATGCCGGTATTTTGAAAGAATAAGTATATGTATTATATATACTTTTGAAAGAACCTTGAGCATAAAAATGGCATCTGTGTATTTGGTGAATCTTGATTGCTTGTGTCAGGTTCAGGTTTTTTTTTTTGTGTGCATGAATTTAAATTTACATACAGATGCAGTCGTAAGTCATGCCATCAAAGATAGATGGTATAAAGTAGTTTGACTTTAACGACGAAAATGACGAACCATGGTTTTAAGATGTTGCACGGCTTCTTTTTTTTTGAAGAAGTAGTAGTCATGTCTTCTTGTATTAACAACATGCTTATGTGTACCCCTTAACAGCAAGGACCCGGCCCATCAACAAAGAATGAGGAGAAGGCCCTGGTGCTGACGGAGAAGATCGAGGAGCTGGTCCTGCAGGTAAGCCCGTGTGCCGTGTCAATGGGATGGTGCTGTTGCTATGTTAGAGCAGCCACAGTAACAGAAACCTCCTTGGTGTTCCCACAGTCCTCTTGTTCTCAGTTCAAACTGCTGGACCTCCCTGTCCTGAATATCTTGTATCTGTACTGACCCAATCAAATACATGTCACTGAGATAGTTACTTCTGGATTATTTACTGTAGATATGCTCAGCTAATGGAGAGGGGCCAGAAATAGGTGCGAGATTGGGTTTTGGGTGCGTGAACAAGGAAACACTGGATATAACAAAAAAAGTGAATGCACTCTCAAGCTATAACTCGTTTCATTTATATGGAAACATGAAGAAAACACGTCCGTCTTGTGACATGTTTTCATATTAAATTAGTAATAGCTTGAGAGTGCATTGGCGTTTTTGTTTTATCCAGCTAATGAAGATGTCCAGGAGACTAAAAAAAACCCTATTTGGACTCCAGGAGAGTGCAAGTAGTTTTTCTAGAGCAGGGGAGCATGGTAAACATGTGATGCAAGGGAATCTCAGTAGCCGGATGGAGAACCACTGGGGTGTATGATCTGCTGCAGCTGACCTCTGTTTGTTTCTCTGGGGTGGGCTGTGTGATGATCTGTAGCTGGCATGGATTATGTGCTGTATAATTGTGTGTGTGTGTGTGTGTGTGTGTGGAGGGGGTGATGTTCTGTAGCTGGGTTTTATGATGTGTTGCACAATGGTGTGTGTGTGTGTGTGTGTGTGGGGGGGGGGGGGGGGGGGTGATGCTCTGTAGCTGTGTAGCTGTGCTGTATGATGGTGTGTGTGAATGTGGGTGGAGGGGGGTTGGTGGTGGGTGATGTGCTGTTTTGATGGTGTGTGTGTGGGGGGGTTGGTGGTGGGTGATGTGCTGTATAATTGTGTGTGGGTGTGTGCGGGGGGAGGGGGGGGGCAGGTGATGTACTGTGTAATTGTGTAATTGTGTGCGGGGGGTGGGGTGATGTGCGGTAGCTGACAGCTCTGTTTGTTCCTGACGGCGTTGTGCCTGTGCTGTGCAGATTGAGGAGCTGGGCTCGGAGGGCCGGGTGGAGGAGGCGCAGGGCATGATGAAGCTGGTGGAGCAGCTGAAGGACGAGAGGGAACAGCTCAGCTCCACCCCCTCGGTGAGTCCCATGGACGTAAGGACCCGCGCCATTCTCTCATCCGCTCCCTTTCATGCACTCCCACACACATGCTCGGGCTTAAATATAGCCCCATAGGGCACTCCACAGCTGTGCTGATGGCGCATACTGTTCATACCGGCACAGTCTTACACATGCCAACATATGCTCACCCATTCAGTACGTACAGTTTTAGAGATGACTCCTCTAGTTTTTAGTGTTTAATACTGATGAGAGCAGACGCTACCGAGGCTGACTTGCCTTTCCAAAACCTGCCCATAGCAAGACATATAATTTCAATGCTTTTATGCTATAATATTATTTATCTTGCTGTTATTCTTACTGTTCTGTATTTTATTCTTTTTATGTAGCAAGCAAAGATTAACCGGAGTCAATATACTTCAGCGCAAACCTGACCAATAAAGTTGATTCTGATTCTGATTCTTATCTAGCTCACCTTGACTGCCTTAAAGTATATTGTGTTTGCCGACCTGTCTTCTTGTTCCCTCACCTTCCAGACGATCGAGAGCTTTGCGGCTCAGGAGAAGCAGATGGAGGTGTGTGAGGTGTGCGGAGCCTTCCTCATCGTGGGCGATGCCCAGTCCCGCGTGGATGACCACCTGATGGGCAAACAGCACATGGGCTACGCCAAGATCAAGTCTACTGTAGAGGAGCTGAAGGTGTGTGTAGATTATTTCGATGAGGCCTGCGACTGGGATTGTGTACGGCAGGGAACACACTGGCAGGTGTCCTATTGTTCCCTCTGGTTCGGCAGTGGAACGGTGGCAGTGCTAGCATAACGTTAGTGTTGAACAAGCTGAGCGTTGGACTCAGTTTAACTTTCAAAGCGCAATGCAAGAGTTTTCAATTGTCAGTTTAGGCTAACCGTTTGTGTTACTAAGGAAGGAGATATAACTTACTATGGTCTGATCGTTGCACTTGCTGCTGCTGCTGCGTTATTTCCTGTGTGATCCCGCCTAATAATGTAGATCACACTGCACAGTCCCACAACGCCATTGTGAAAAACTGCCTGAAACAGTTCAGTAAATAGTTTAGTGCAAACTTTGCAGGCTCTCTGGAGGTGCTTTTTCTTTTTTGATTTAGTTGCTGGGCCACCGTTCTGGTCTAGCTAGCTTACTGTGTTTGGACTGCATGTATGTGCTGATGTGCCCCCTATTGTATGGACCTCCCTATTGTACTGATGGCCTTCTCCCTCTCACAGGAGAAACTGCGGCGGCGTTCCGAGGAACCCGAGCAGGACACCAAACTGCGCAAGGAGCGCGAAGACCGGGAGCGCGAGCGAGAGGAGCGCGAGAAGAAGCGCAAGGAAGAGGAGGAGAAGGAGAAGGAGCGCGAGAAGGAGAAGGAAAGGGAGCGGGAGCGCGAGAGAGAGCGCGAACGCGAGCGGGAGAGGGAGCGCGAGAGGGAGAGGGACCGCGACCGACGGGGCAGACGCAGCAGCTCGCACAGCCGACACTCCAGCCGGGCCTCGGACCGCCGCAGGAGTCGCTCGAGAGAGCGCAAGCGCTCCAGGAGCAAGGAGCGCGAGCGCAAGCGCAGCAGGTATTACTGCCACTCCACACTCAGCAAGCACTACTGCTGGCCATGCAGGAACTGTGGATTTTTAGAGAGACTCAGAGTAAATGTGTGTGAGTGTGTTGTGCCATATTGTCAGTAGTTCAAACGATGACATCAGTGGTTTATATATAAATATATATTGCAGCTTTTTATGGTGGGACAACTTCTCGTAAATATGAATGGCCTCCCTTTGACATTTATGAGTGAGGTTGGTTAATGATCTAAGAGAAGAGGAACGTTGAATAGATTGACTGACGAGTGGTGTGTGTGTGTGTGTGTGGCCACAGGAGTCGCGACAGAGAGAGGAGGCGCAGCCGGGATCGATCCGACAGGAAGAGGCGCTCACGCAGCCGGGAGAGGAAGAGGTCCCGCAGCTCGGAGCGCAAGTCCCACAAGCACCGCAGCCGGAGCAGGGAGCGGGAGCGCGAGAAGGACCGCGACAAGGACAGGGAGCGGGAGAAGGACAAGGACCGATCCTCCAAAGACAAAGGTCAGAACCAGCCAGCTTTCTCACCTTCGTCTAACAAGTAGCTGTTCACCTTCAGACAACTAGGCCACATTGGTCAAGTAGCTGTTCACCTTCAGACAACTAGGCCACATTGGTCAAGTAGCTGTTCCACTTCAGACAACTAGGCCACATTGGTCAAGTAGCTGTTCACCTTCAGACAACTAGACCAAGTAGCTGTTCCACTTCAGACAATTAGACCACACTGCTCCAGGTTTCCTTAGGTAGAGATCTTGTCCCCTTAAATAATTATAAGGTTCTATCTTTGTTCTGAGATATCAAGTAGAAAATGCTACATTTAGTTGCACTGGTATTTGTACTTGTGCAGTGACAAAGTTGAATGTTATTCAATATTATACAGATGAGCCCACCACATTTATTCTTATACATATCCTTATTCTACTGCTCTTAAGTCTATTCTTACTGTTCTGTATTTTTATTCTTTTGTACTTAATAGTGTTGTACTTTGAGAGCAAAGATTAACCGGAGTCATATTCCTTGTTTGTTTACGCAAACCTGTCCAATAAAACTTGATTCTGATTCTCATTGTTAGGGGGTGTGTATGGGGTGAGGGCCATGAAATCCCATCTCCATTGTACTATTTATTTAGCATCGCAGGCATACAGTGATTATATCAGTATGTTACACTCACTGGATCTGAGTTCATCAGCTGTGCTGTTCTGTGCTGTGGTGTCTCCTCCAGACCACAAGGACGGTGAGGAGAGGCGCAGCAGCAAAAAGGCGCCGTCTAGTGACGACAAGGCCAGCGAGCTCCCCAAGGCCGAGTCCATGGAGGTAGATGCCCCCAAAGCCGAGCTCAATGGCACGCGCGAAGACATCCAATCTGAAGGTGACACTCAGTCCAATTAAAACTGATCTGATAGGACCTCAGATCAGGCCCAGGTAAGTGCAGAGTCCCCCTCCAGCTTGGCTCTCTCCTCCCCCTGCCCCCCATCCCCACCCCACCCCACCCCACTCCTTCCCTCCACCCCTCCTTGTCCATACCTCTCCCCCTACCCTCCCCACTGCCATCCCTAACACCCCCCCCCCCCTACACACACACCCCCTCCTCCCTTCCCTCCCCTCCCTTCCCCTCCTATCCCTTCTTTACTTTCAGTTATGTCTTTTGATTTGTCTTCCTGTTTTTTTGGCTAGTGCATCGTAAGTATGCACTGAAGATGGAAGAAGGTAGACAGAAACTCAAAGCCAGAGGGAAAAGAAAAGCCAGTGTAGCCCTGAGAAACGTGCTCGGAGGTACTTCGTTTTGTATCGGTCATAACATACATGTGTCTCTCTAGACCAGTTTCTCTTCCAAATTTTTAACTCTTTATGATATGACTTTTTGTGGCCATTGCTTTGTGCTGTCTCCAAGCTGAACTGCTAATGAAAGACCCCATCAATGCTGACAGTAAACAGTAGTTCATAAAGTCATATAAGCCCCCATTATATCAAGCATTACAAAATGATTTGTGTGTCTATACATGCTCAGACATATATAGGCACACAGCATTTTTTTTGGAGTCCCTTCTCCCATGTCAATCAGTATTTTCAAACTCTCAGTACTGTCTTTTAAAGGTGTATCTGAAAACGAGTCTTTAAGACCAAAACTAATGACTCATTAATGAATCCATTAAACTGCAGTCCCGCTCTCTTTCCTCCCAGTGACGACAGGATGTGTGCCGTCTTTTTTTGTGCTTCATTGCCTTGCATTTTAACGCAGTGTTCTTAAACTGGACAAGCCAGATAGCATTGTGGGAGTGGAAGTATAGGGCTAATGAATAATTGCAGCTGACTTCCATACCTCATACCACAGCGTTGGTGTTGTGAGCGACTCTTCCCCCCCTCTCATGAAAAAGCCAAATTAAAAATCAAGGATACTGTCAAACTGTGCAGGTACTCACCCAAGGTACTCCTTTCTTTACCCACATCCATATTTATTCTGAATGCTGTTGCCTGTGAACGTGTTTTCAGAAGCTTGATGTACTCTTTTTTGTTTTTTGTTTTTGTTGTTGTTTCTATTATGTTCAGTTGTTGACACAGTTAAGATTTTCCGTTGTGGTTTTGTGTTTATGAGAAGGCTGCCCACCAGAAGATTCACAATTTGAAACAAAGAAAAAAAAGTTTAAAGATCCCAATTTCTATCCTCAAATCTGACACTTGGGCCTTTCCCTCCTTTTGGAAGAATAAACACGGTGTTAAAGGCTGTAGCTCCAGCGCAGTTTTTAATTCTTGCCCAGGGCCCAGTCCTGTTTGATCCATCTATAGCTTTCAGTTTCATTATCACAGCCTCTTCCCATATCTGTGGCGTGACAAAGTAACAAACTGCTAAATAAGTAAGTGTTTAACAATTGCCCTCGGCCACAGTAATCCACTTAGCTCTCTGCAACTGTGGGGCTGTGTAGTGAGATGGATGTTTGCATGCTGATTGCGCAGATGAGGGGATACTAAATGGGCTAGTCTTAATCTTAATCTCCAGGTTGAAGTCTTCCAGTTCCACCTTAGTACCTCAGGCCTTCCTCTCAGCCTTGTGCTTTCCTTCAAATGATTTTAACATGGCAGATTACTTCTTTCTTTCTTTTTCTTTCTTTCTTTCTTTCTTTCTTTCTCTTGCTCTTAATCTCTCTCCCTCTCTTTTCCCTTCTCTATATACCATTCTCTCTATTTTTTGTTTTACATTTTGAGCATCTAGTGCAAGCATTTCTTTTCCTTTTTTAAAGGGTTGTTACGGTCTAGCTCATGATGTGCCGTGCTCATCATGTTCTGATGCAGTCAGATATGTCCTCCGCTCCTGGTTCACGAGTCATGTTGGTTGCCCTGGTGTCCTTATGACGACGCCTCTGTGAAATGCCAGTTGTTCCTTTTTTTGAGCAGATCTCCTTATTTTTGTTATTTTTTATTTTTTACTTTTGAAGTGGTTTGTGGTGCATATTGAGCAGCCTGTTTGCCTGACGCGAACATGTGGCGTCTCCCGTTCTAATCTGGCTTTCTCTCTGAACGTTTGTGCACGTCAGGAACCCCTGGATCACCCTGACAGGAGAACAGAAGAACCGAAGACCTCCCTGACCAGAACACGCAACTCTGCTGCTTAAAACAAGGTGACCCACAGATGTGTAGTGGCCTGTTGACAGTTTAAAATAATGATAATAAAACCATAAAACAAAAAAAAACAAAAAACAGATTTAGCAAAATAAAAACATGTTTTAAGAAAGGTTGCCCTTTTTGCAGCTTCATTGACAGGACCTGTAGTGTTCATTTCTGTTAATAATGTCTTTTCCGTCTTAACTACTGCTATGAATTAAAATGAAAGTACACAGAAACCAGGTAGAGGAGAAGAGTGTTTTAAGGTCTACACTTACTTTGTTCACCAGCATTCAGGATAAAAAAAATAAAAGCTGTACCCGTGGCATGTTTTATTTTTATTTTTATTCTTTTCAGTTTGTAAAGTAATGGTATTCATGTCACTATTTTTGCCCTTCAGTCTCGGTTTGAAGCATTTGTACAGTGTTAGGAATGGACAACAAGAAGGTTCCATTTTTCTCTCTTCCCCTCTGTAAGGCATACCCCAATCAGTCACATTTAGTTTTGAGAAGTGAGTTATTTTATTTTTTCAATTTTGTTCAAATCTTAAGAACATGTATTTGTCTTGAATAAAATGTTTAAAAATGAACAGTCTCTTAATTGTCTTCTTGAGTATTAAACTGGTTTGGGGTTTCACTTTGTAATGTACCACACGTTAGATGCTATTAATGTTAATTAAGCAATAGCTTGCACACACACACACACACACTGCTTGACAAGTTCAGTTGTGAGTGTTTGAGTGCATTTCTGATACAGTATTTAGGTTATGAGGTATAACGAGCAGGTTAGTTGATCTGTTGACTGTTTGCAGGTTATGGCATGTCTTGTAGGCGTAGAAAAGCTGTTGCTCTCAAACACTATACTTAATCAACAGTGCACTGATGAAGGAATAAAGGCCTAACATACAGAGGCCTGCTACACAGCTATGTACTAGCTGGCTACCCTTACACTCAGCACCAACTCCTCTTCAGTTGGGTTTGAGACTCACTGCAGATACACAACTGGAAAAAAAAGAGAAAAAAAATCTTGACTTTGCTTGGGTGGCAAGACACAAAGCTTGGGTGGGCTCAGCCCACCATGGCCCCTGCCTAGAGCTGGCCCTGTATGCCACGCATGTCCTGTGTTAGTTTCTATTGTTGTAATGAAGTTGCTCTCTCCATGCACATTTATATTTATGTATGGTGGAAACCGGCATGGTAGTTGGCTACTGCTTTATTTGAACATTCTTTCTTTTTGCATAGCTTATACCAAGGTATTCAGATTTTCTACAGAACTTCATTCATTCAGCCTCATATGTCGAATTGTTCATTTTCAAATCTTTACACAGCCTAAAACAAACACTTTGGTTATATTGTGTAAATTACTATTGAATATAAGGCTATCATCTCTATTTTACTTCTCGTGCGTTTGTGTCACCTCTCGGAGTCTGCCCCAACCAGGTCGACCCATCAATCTTTTAAATTATTTTCTCACAATTTAGTTGTGGCACCTATTTGAGACTTAACATTACCATGTGGTTCACCTAATAATTACTTTGCGTCAAGTCGTGGTGATATCCACTGGGTTTCCAGCAACGATTTTAAACCATAGACTGTATACATTTATTGTTTTTCCTGAGAAGGTGACATTCTAGTTCTTCTGTTACCCATGTCCAATGCTTACTGTTCACTATGAGCGCTCTCTGATTTCGCCGGCAGGGGGAGTATTTCTTCCATTGGGAACAAGTGCAAGTTCAGCTGTCACTCTGACTAATAGCCTACTGCCTACACCAAAACTTCTGTGTATTGTTAACTGGGGTCTGCATATAATAGCAATGTTCTGGATCACTAGGAATAGTCAAGAATGAACTAGACTGCGCAGAATTTAGTCCCCGTCATGCATCTGCACTTTCTCACACCGGGCAAAGGATATCCTTCCCCACCCTTCCCTTTCCTCAAGTCCTGCTCCCTCTACCCATGATGAGGGAACCGCTTATGGCATCGAATGTTCTCTATAAAATCATTTCCTCAACAAATATAATCCACATCATTATGTGTAGCGCAGAAGTAACTTATGTTCGACATGATGCCTATTTCACCCGCCAACAACGAATAATTCGCAAGTTTTTCTACAGACATCGGTGTTGATCAAAACACACTTGTGCTCTGAGTTTCTGTCTTCCTTTGTTCAATGGAGCTGATTAAATATTGATTAACAATAACAAACATTTTCGCTTTGATGTTATTACCAACGCATCACAAACTTCCCAGAGACTGCCCGTCAAGTTGTCTCCTCCCGTTCTAGAATGACGTCAGGGTCTCAGCCCGCTACTCACAACTTTTCAAAAGCGTCCCAGTCCGATTCAGTGCAGTGCAGCAGGTCGAGATTGACTGTTGACGCTGGATGAATGGGTGGCAATTTTGTAACGGGTATAAATGAAACAATACCTGTAAAATACCTTCTTTAAAAAGGAAAGGTGTTGATTTTGTTCAGCAATATTACGTCTTGCTGGAAAGACCTGAGGCATCTACGAAAACGTGCCTTTCGTTGAAGACGTGCAACATTGACTTGGCTAACTTTACAAGTAGCCCACTCTCAAGAGGAACAAGTCTTCACATTTCACAGAACTAACAGTGTCTGAATGTCATTGTAGTTTGCTGTTGTACGTGGTCATGGTTTTTTTTTTACTTATTTTATCCTCATCGATGCCTGGATGTATCAGGGATTAAGGAAAACTCGGGATCAAGTTGGAAATCACATCAACGGGCATAACGTTACTATGGGAGAGTCCGCGTGGAAATGGGAATATAACGTTAGCTGTCTTAACAGATATGGTTCTTCGGCAAAGTTGTTGTACGCTCTCAAGCTGGCGTTTTGTCAATAGGTTTCATTTGTCTTTTCAAGCAAGAGACAGTACTTGCGTCCTAAAATAGTTAAAGCGAATAAGTGAACGCATTTATCAACACAACAAGTTAACATGATTTCAGAGGAACGGAGTAACCACATCGCCAAACAGGCTCTCAGTTTTCCGGTGGGTTTGTTGATCCGCTCACCGAAGCGACGCCTGGCCAAGCTCGGAAGAAAGTCAAGCAATGGCTCCTTACAGTAAGTTCAAGATAAGTTAATTAGTGAAGTTTGTACAAATCAGGGCATAACAGTTTTTCAGAACTGAATAGTAACCAGCTTCGGCTGTGTCCGTTTGTCGTTTTGCAGTGGAACATACTTGAAATGCACTACTAGTTGTGCGTGTTGATCATGTGTCAGATTTTAATTAGTCAGATGTTCCAAGATGGGCAACGGAGATGTGCACTTGCTCTAGTTTCTTTCAACATGAATAATACTCATGATCATGATTGACATGTTATATACCGAATGTCTATGGACCACACACCATGGAACTATATCAGTTGTCAGCTGCAGATGAAACACTGTTGTTGAGGCAACCTGATAGATTTTAGATTTGCCTTCTCCCATTGGTCTTTCCTGTTTAGGTCTCAAATGGTCATTTATGCACAATACGTGGTGCTGTTGACTTGAGTTTGTGTGTGGGTCCATCTACTGTCCCATGATTCCCATGATGGAATGCTTTTAAGGGGGAAATGGACAGAGATGATGCAGACAGAACACTGTGCAGACACAACGGCAGGCTTTTAGGCCTCAACTGCTATCTCTCTCTCTTCCTCTGCTTTCCCACTCCATCCATCCCTCCATCTCTCTTCCCCTACTCTCTCCCTCCATCCCTCGTTACCACCCGTCTCTCTCTCTCTCTCTCTCTCTCTCTCTCTCAGGTCCAACACCTCTGACAGCACCACGCGTTCAGTGGAGAGCTCCACGGGCGTGCGGCAGCCGGCCAAGAGCAAGATCCGTCGCCACAACAACCGGCTGTCCACCGTGTTCAACCGCAGCCCCCTGCTCCGGGACAGCGGGAGCAGGAGCCTGGGCGGAGCAGGGGACGACCCTCACCCGGTCGCCGACGACCCCGCCGAGCTCTCCAGCCAGCTGTCCGCTCCGGGCATCCTGAAGATCTTCGGCAGCGACATCTGCCAGGGCGCCAACTACAAGAGCGTGCTGGCCACCACCCGCTCCAGCGCCAAGGAGCTCATCAAGGAGGCCCTGGAGAGGTGAGAGAGCGAGCGAGAGAGCACCATACTGGGTTACACTCTGGAAATGTCACGGAGGGGCCGGCGGGGGTCACCCTGGCTCAGGTCTTCTAACTGGTCAGCTTGTACTTGTTGTGTGTCCTCCTGGTGTGTGTGTGTGTGTGTGTGTGTGTGATCTCTGCTCCCTGGAGGGCTCATGTGAAAGTGGCCTTTTTAACGTCTCACTGAATGCCTAATTGCTCCGGTGCTGCTTACACCCTCCCCACAGTAGCAGGCTTGCGTCCTTTGAATGCCTGACTGTGCTGTTGGGAAGGGAGAGTGAGGCCAAAGGCTTTGAAATCCCTCTCAGTGTTTTGTTAGTCTCCAGATACAAATGCATGCCTCAATATTGTATCCATTGCTTTCTAAGGCTTGGTCCTCCATAAACACTGAATTTGTCTTTGTCCTTTGTTTAAAACATGAGCAGAAAAAAACGTGTTTGCTCAGTGCAATCAGGCTTATTCATCTTATCAAAGCGTAAGAGAAACTTTAGCTTTGTTATGGTCTGAGTCTGCTCTCCCTGGAGCCCGATTGGGAAACCTCAAATCACACTGACTGTGCTCAGCGAGGGTACTGATGTGGGTCCAGCCATAATGATAATAATAATAATAATAACAATAATAATAACAATAATAGTAATAATAATCTTTATTTGTATAGCACTTTTCATACACAGAATGCAGCTCAAAGTGCTTTACATTTGGAACACGCAATGCAACATAATAGTCAGTTCTCTTGGATGCTGTGGCCGCTTATGATCTAATCAGCAACATACAGTACCATGTCGCTGACCAGCTCCTCTAAATCCCCCATACAGGTACAGTCTGGAGAAAGAAGACACGTCCGACTACGTGCTCTGCGACGTGATTGGCCAGACGGGCGCCGACCTCCAGTGGAAGACGGAGTGCTTCCGGGTGGTCGGGGAGCACGAGCGGCCGCTCATGCTGCAGGCGCTGTGGAAGCCCAAGCAGGGCCTGTCCAGGCGCTTCGAGATCCAGAAGAGATCCACCGTGGAAGAGCGCAGCGCCCGGGAAATGGACGACGTCACCGCAGGTAAGGCCACCTGACTGTCTGGGCACCTCCACCTGAGCTCCATGAGAAAGGCCAAATCGAGATGGTAAAGAGCCACAGTCTCAGCAGGAGCAGCCACTGGTGGAGGGGCTTAGCAGAGCTCCACTGGGATCAGACCACACCAGGCTTTTTTAACGCACTCCCTCTAAACTCTGATAATGGGAACTCTGTCAATAGATTGTGACACCTTCTTATCCTCTTGTGTCATTGTCCCCTACAATTGGGCTGTTCAGGAAGTGAGAGGCCCCCCTCATAATTGCACTTTATTGGTCGGGGCTGTCAGGTAGTTCCCACCAGACTAGACTGTGTGTGTGTGTGTGTGTGTGTGTGTGTGCGCGCATGTGTGTGCAGGCTTTAATGTGTCCCACGACAGTGTGTTTATCTTTCCGCTGGTGCTTGCTTCCTGCAGCCTGGGGAATGTGTGGTGGTCCTGTTGACTTTGGCTTGGGACTTCTTGCGTGTGTGTGTGTGTGTCTTTGACAGTGTGAGTGTAACTCAACTTTTGAGGAAAAAGGCGAGTGCCCTCATTGCAGTTTAAACAATGCAGAATGAGTCAAACGCCCACTTCCATCACCGATAACGTGCCCCACACACTCACGCAACACCCACTCGGTCCACCCCACCCCGGTCCACCCCAGCCTCCGAGCAGAGCAGGTCCCGCCACTTAATGGCTGAGGAGGGCCGAGTTAGTCTGGTGGTCAGCCTAGTCCCAAACGCCTGCTCATGCAAGATAAAGAGAAACAGAGAGAGAGAGAGAGAGAGAGAACACCTCTTGTTCTTTCACTCAGGATTTCCTCTTCAGCTTTTTATTTTTTCAACCCTATTTGGCAGGCCTGGCACTGATGAAGTCCCTCTGCTGTTTGCTTAGGAGGTGTTATCAGGTCACCCAGGGCCTCTCTCTCTCTCTCGCGCGCGCTCTCGCGCTCTCTCTCTGTATCTTTCACCTTTTTATCCTCCAGTGTTTTGCTTCGTACACAGCCCCTTGAATGACATCTCTTTCTATCTCTTGGCCTTGATCAGTGTGGGAACTGGGTTTCAGAACTGCTGGGAAGCCTTTCTCTGTCCAGAAAAGGGGGGTATCAGGTCAGATACACAGGTTGGGCCTGATAGCTGTGGCTTTAATCACCTGTGGTTTGCGTGCAGTCAGCTGGCCATTGTTCTGAAGGCCATGCCTGTGGTTACACAGGAGACTGCTCTCATGTGGGCTAGTTTGGAGGCGTTGCAGGCCTCGTGGTTTTGCTCTGCCATGACCTACCTTCGACATCAATGCACTCAGTTCCCCCTCTTTTGGTATAGAGGTTGAAATGTGACCATATGAGTGAGAGAATGTAGTCGAATGAATCTGCACCAATATGTAACAGTGTAACACCTGTTCATTGACAATACAGCAAGGTCCTGGTGATAAACAATGTAGCCATTATCAGGTTAAAACATATAATGTTGTGAAAATGACTCACCCTGAACTGATGAAGAGAAGACCATTTTGACCATCTTTGAGTAGATAGATAGATAGAATGGTTTACTGCTCCCCTGTGCGAAATTGTACAGTTGGAGTACAGGAACGCTGAACAAGGAAAAGCAGGATTTGAAACAATGTAATTACATTAGGCTGATCAAATTAATGAATCAGAGTAATTCCGTGCACTGTCGGAGAGTCAAAGCTTGCCGAATATCGTAGTTTTGTGTCTCCTGGTGGTCCTCCTGGTCTTCACCCTGTTGATGCGGTCTGTCTCTCTCTGTGCAGGCCTCAACGCCCAGGCACGCAAGCTGCAGCGCGGCCGCTCCCGCGTCACCTCCCTCTTCGTGGACGGCAGCGAGGGCGACGCCGACGGCCAGGCCATCTGGAGGAGCCTGAGCGACATGGACGTGTCGGCCATGGGCCAGGAGGCCGGCCGAGCCGCCAGGCGGGCCCTCGGGGGCCACAAGGACCCCACCGCCGCAACGTCGGCGTCAGCGGTCAGCCCGCCGGAGAGCCCGTCCGAGGCCACGGAGGCCGAGGCGGACGCGCGGAGCCTGCGCACGGAGAAGGAGGAGACGGAGAGCAGCGACGACAACAGCACGCAGTACTCGGTCCACCCGCCCTTCGACTTCCCCTACTTCCTGCTGCTGCAGGGCTACAACTACAGACAGGTGAGCGACTCCTGCGAAACCCTCATGGAAATCCTGGAAAACCGTCAGGGAAATCCTGGAAAACCTGGAAAACATTCCAGAATCCCATTTTCCAGGCCTGGGAAAAGTAATGAAATTCAGTCAGATCACTGAAAATGTTTGGTAGGTCATGAAAAATTGGGTATTGGTGTGCAGTATGTAGGTATGATAATTAAACGTTGTTTACTAGGTGGGGGCTATTTTCTCTTCCTCTTGCTTCACCCAACTTGTGAATGGCGTTTGTTAGATAACTTCATTTTAGTGGATGAGGTAGTGTCCTCCGTAATCGAAATCTATCCCATTAACTAAATGAATTAAAGTGCGCTCAAGGTTATCTGAAGACTCCCAGATCAAGCGGTGCGATCAGGAGTGAGTGACTGGCATGCTGGCTGGCATGCTGGTTGTTTTGCCATATGGTGTATGTGTAGGATTAGACATCTATGTTTAAACTGGAAGAGAACATCCCTTGGTGCTGTTGAACCAAGTCTACTTAAGCGTGTGTGTGTGTGTGTGTGGTATGTTTGCCAGCGTGGGGTGTTGGAGGCTTAAGGTTAGGGCTTGGAACGTCTTGTAGAAAGTGTGTGTGTGTGTCTGGCTGAGAGAGGATGTTTGTGTGTGCGTATGTCTGTGTGTGTGTGTGTGTCTGTGTGTGTGGTTTAAGCAGACACAAAGCCATGTGGGAACCAGGTGACCAGTTTGTCCCCAGTTCTCTCGGGCACTTTCCTGCCCGCTGAAGTGGAAGGTGGGGGGGGGGGGGGGGGGGGGGGTGCGCGTCTCCTGCCGTGATGGCGGCAGCGTCCGTTAGTGGAACACGTATACTAGAACATTCTGTCCCGCCTGCTCTAGCGCCAGAGCCGCGACTCCCTAATGAACATGCAGATATCCCTGATTACAGGCCAGCGGAGGAGCAGGGAGCACAGCAACCCACACTGACACCCACACAACTCACACACATAAACTCTCCATCTCTCTCTCTCTCTCTCTCTCTCTCTCTCTCTCTCTCTGACACACACAAACACACACACACACTCACTCCCTCTCTCTCTCTCTCTCTCTCTCTCTCTCTCTCTCTGACACACACAAACACACACACACTCACTCCATCTCTCTCTCTCTCTGTAATAAAGGAAACTTGAAACATCAAAGTTTCTGTGGCTCCCTCAGTATCTTTGACTGACTTTATCTCTCTCCCTCTCTCTCTGTGTCACACACACACACACACACACACACACACACACACACAAACCCTTTCCAAACATCAGTGCTTCCAAAATATTATTCTTTCTCTCTCTGCCTTGCTCTGGCTCCTCCTGTGCTGAGCCGTGTCTGGTAAAAACAGAGCCCTTGTGCGCTGCCTGTTGACGCCTTGGCCCTGCTGTGATAAAGGGGTTTGCTCAGCTTGTTCCTGCTACGCCAGCAGACCAGAGATGCGTTCAAATTCGCAAACTTAGGCCAACGTTTGCAAACAGTTTTCTGTTAGCCTTGAGTTGTCGGCGAACGTTTGCGAACAATTACAAAAACAGTCTGAGGAGGTAGTTCACCACAAATATACAGTGGAGCTGGACGTGAGTTTGATGAAGGAAACAAGGCAACTAGCATTAAAATGGAATGTTATCATCAAATCGTTCAAAGAAAACACGTTTGCCACTTTTTGCCAAATTTGAATGCACCGCTGTTATACCCCACAGCCTCTGAGCAGGAGGGGGGGGGGGGGGTGAACCTGCTGGCCCCAAACAGAGGATTGATGAGTTACCGGATAGGACAGGATGGTCTGGGGGGGGGGGGGGGGCAGCAGCACGTCCAGTCCAGTGTGCACACCGTAGCTCTTAAGTGTGTGTGTGTGTGGACACAGTAGCTCATATTAATGAGCTGCCAGTGTACAGCTCTCTTGCTCGGCCATCCAAGGCTGCTCGTCCAGTTCCATAGGAACGCCCCCCCCCCTCACGTAAGACCCAAATGAATGCCCTCCTGTTACTGAATAACCTGTTTGTTCCTCCTAATTATCTGGTCATGTTTGTTGTCCTTGGGAGCCTTTGTCAGAGGCCATAGTGTATATATACAGTGAGCATTCCAGGGGAGTGAGGCAAGTCGAGAGTGACGGGCTGTAATTTGGGGCTGAGGTCATGCAGGTATCGTACCTGCTGATGAATGAGGGCAGTGCAGTGTGAGTCAGTGACTGCTGGGTAATGCTACAGTCAATACTGCAATAAATTACACTACTTTATGATGGTCACCTGAGGAGTCACGTGTGTGTGTGTGTGTGTGTGTTCGTTCCTAGTGTTCCTCGGGGGGGAAAGAATACAAAAACAATTAGTCAGTGTCAAAAGATCCTGTTTCTGTCATAAAATGTGCAATGGTTGCTTCCCCAGTTTCTAGAACAGATTATTCATTGATACAGCAGGTAATTGTTACAGGTTTCCTAGTGTTGGGAAACGTTTGGTTTAAGGGAAATTTCCACTGTTGACGATAAAAAGTACAATAAATGAGTCATATGGAGAGGCAACCATAAATATCAACATGAAGGAGCCCCAATACTGGACCCAAGTGTCTTATATCTGATTTGGGGCAGAGTGATCCCTGTGTGTGCGCTGTGTAGATTGATGATCTTGACCTGTTTGTGCCTGTTGAGGTGTCCACCACCATGGCAACCTTGCCAGGGACAACAAGGAGGCGGACATTCCCAGCCACATTCCCCCTCCGGATAATTGCACTCATTGATGCAGATGCACTTAATCCCACTGCACTCTACCTAAATTGTCCTACAATTGTTGTGAGAATTGCTTTAGAAAAGCTTAAAATGTTGTAAGTCACTTTGGCTAAAAAGTATAGTAGTACTATTCTGATCCCATCCCTAACCGAATTAGTGAACACACACAGCACACAGTGAACACACAGTGAGGTGAATCACCCACTAACCCAGAGCAGTGAGCTGCCTGCCCAACCAGCGGCGCTCGGGGAGCAGTGAGGGGTTAAGTGCCTTGCTCAAGGGCACTTCAGCCGTGGACTGGTCGGGGATCGAACCGCCAACCCTCCGGTTACAAGCTCAAAGCCCTAACCAGTAGGCCACGGCGGCCCCCACAAGCGTCAGTCAAATGTAATGTAATGTAATGTAATGCTATCCGTGCTGCCCCTGTGCTGACTGTGCTCCCCCTCCTCCACCTCCACGGCAGGACTTTGTCATCTACCTGATGAGCGGCGGCAGCTGCGTGTTCGGCTGCTGCGCCGAGCACCGGCAGGGCGAGGACGAGGAGCGCCTGAAGGTGGACGTGCTGCTCTTCGCGCCGGACGTGCTGCCGCAGCACTGCCGCGTGCGTCGCCAGGACCCCGACGACAGCGAGAGCCACGGGGGCGGAGGGGGTGGAGGCGGTGGAGGCGGAGGTGGTGGGGGTCGCGTGGGCCTCACCCTGCTGGAGCCCTTCCAGGGGGCGGTGGTCACCCACAACGGCGTGCCCCTGAAGCACGAGGCGGCCCTCAGCCCGGGCGACCTGGTGGGCCTGGGTCAGCATTACCTCTTCATGTTCAAGGACCCCACCGCCGGCGACGCCCCGCACACCCCCGACTGGATCACCTGGCTGTGCCCGGGCAGCGAGGCCTCGGACTGGCCCGGGAAAGCGGGCAGGGCGGCCCTCGGCGGCGTGGGTGTCGGCGGGGGCAGGAGGCGGCTGGGTCGGCCCATCCTGCGCTGGCGGGACCTGGAGGGCCGCGAGCTGTGCCTGCCCTACGCGCTGCCGCAGGAGGACCGGCTCCTGGACGAGATCCTGGCGGCGGCGGAGCCGGTAGGCGACCAGCCCAAGCTCACGCCCGCCTTCCTGCTGTGCCTGTGCGTCCAGCACTCCGCCGCCCACTTCAAAATGGCCGACCTCCGCCGGCTCCTGTTGCGCATCGCCAGCCAGATCCAGCTGACCATGTGGGTGAGTACTAGGGTCCAGTCGCCTCGTACTCTGTCCCCCACAGTTCACAGATCAGTCCAGTCGACCACCGCTCTCCATATGGCTCTCATTGGCCTTTTGGTCTGTGTAATAATAATAATAGCATGTAAAGTTATGCAGGCCTAAAGTCTTTATGATTTTTTCCCCTCACAGGAGAGAACCAAAGAATTAGCCGTCATCCAACCAGACAGGTATGCAAAGCTCTAATGTCCTACTTTTCATCCTCACACATGTAAAGCATTTCATTTGGGTTTTCAACGTGAGTTTGTATTGCAAAATTACTCAATATTAATTAATAGTGATTCACGCACACAAAGTTTGTACACAAACACCCACCCATACACTTACCCACCCACACACACACACACACACACAAATCAAATGGATCCTCCCGTTTCAGTTGCTCCTTGATGTACAGTAGCATGGATTAGTCAAGAGTTAAGTGCAAGCTGCAGCCCCTCTGAAGCACAGATAGCTAATAGAAGAAGGGTTAATTGAGGTTAATGTTCCACCATGATATCTACCCAGCTTATCTTAACTCCTCTAAGCAGCCCTGACCACGGCTCATGATGTCATCTTCTCATTTCCTCTTCCTGAACATGACAAAGGTTGTCAATATAGGAACTCCGCTATCTATTTTTGTCCCTAATATGACCATCAGGGCTCAGCCAGTCATAAACAAACCGTAATTGTGTGCCAAACCCCCCCTCCCCTCCACATTCCCGTGATTGTGTGTGTCTGTGCGTGTGTGTGTCTGTGTGTGTATGTATGTGTGTCTCTGTGTGTGTGTGTGTGTGTGTCTCTGTGTGTGTGTGTGTGTGTGTGTGTGTGTGTGAGAGAGAGAGAGAGAGAGAGAGAGAGAGAGAGAGAGAGAGAGAGAGAGAGAGAGAGAGAGAGAGAGAGAGAGAGAGAGGTGGCCATTACGGTCCCCTATTATTCGGCCTGCGCTCGCTGCGTGTCCAGCCGTGTTGATTAATACATGACCTCGGAGGCAAGCAGAACAGAACAGAGCGGCCGCTCTTCCGCGGCGGGGAGGGAGCAGGGAAGGCATTTCCACCCGCACAGCAGGGGCCCAGCTGCTCTTCCTGTGCAGTCCAGGAACTGTGCAACCCTGGAACCAACGCAGCTCTGGGAAAGACATGTGACTTCCACGATTGCATTACCCAACGCACAAAATCAGTCACAAGACACGTTTTTATGTGGCAATTGCAGCAGTGTGAGAACGTGTTAATGTGGCGACTGTGAGAACCAGTGTGCAGCAGCATTGCGTAAATGCGTTATTTTTTGCTCATTGCGTTATGGGGTCTGTATAGTGTGTGAAATTCTACTGTACTACAACTCTAAATCCAGCATATTGCAGTGTTGCAGTATACTGTAATGGTTTACTACACTCAGATGAGAACGTACTATGTCTAGCGTCTGTTGTGCAGTTGGTGTGGGTAAATGTTGGGACAGTTGGTGGTAATTGGCAGTTGGTGAGGGTAAATGGGGCAGTTGGTGTGGTGGGTACATGGGGCAGTTGGTGTGGTGGGTACATGGGGCAGTTGGTGAGGGTAAATGGGGCAGTTGGTGTGGTGGGTACATGGGACAGTTGGTGTGGTGGGTAGATGGGGCAGTTGGTTTGGTGGGTATTCGGGACTCAGTGTTCTGCGTATCCTCCTGTAGGTGCTCTGGGTAAGTGAGACTGGTGGGGGTACATGCGGCAGTTGGTGTGAGTAGATGAGCCAGTTGGTGTGGGTAACTGGGCCAGTTGGTGAGGGTACATGGGGCAGTTGATGAGGGTGAATGGGGTATTCATGGATTAAAGTTCTCCGTCGCTACGACGGATTTCCGTCAACCGGAGGCGCTAGATGTCAATCATGAGATTGATGCAGATCCGGGGAGAAAATAATTGGGGGTGGGGGGCGCGATCTCCCTTGCGAGCCGCAGTGATGGTTACACCTCTTGTTGAACCCTTTTTTGTAGGCCTGTGCTTTTGTAGCCTATGTGAAAATTTTCGTTGTGCGCAAAATAAATAAATAAATAAATGCGTTGGCGCACCTGCGTTGATGAACATTAGGCTACTACTACTGCCACTATTAGGCTGCTACTACTACTACTACTAATAATAATAATAATAATAATCATAATCATAATGATACAATTATAAACGAAAGAAAGGCCTATTGAAACAGATGAAAGAACAGTCCTGATTTATAGCCTACATTGGAGCGTCTATTAGGCTTTTGTAGGTTAAACAAGCTTTGCAGAAGTTCAGGAAAGCTGTGGGTTTTTTTTTTTCAGTTTAATTAGTCTGTGATTTGGGCTAATTATTCTTCATAATAGTAAAATGAAAATAAACAGTTGTTTCGCCAGTTAATAGTAGGATATAGAATAGCATCAGGACAGACATCCACGCACTAGCTGCGCAAAGGTCTGCGTTGTTTGCGATGACTTCTTGTCCCACTTGCTGTGTAGTTCCCCGATCTCATTAAATTAGGCTACTTAGAGGTCGGTAGTGTGTTGGGGAGCTTAAAGATTAATAGTAAAAAAGAACATGGCTATAGCCTACTTTCGGTCATTATTAATATTAATAGAGTCGGGTGCGCCCGAAACGCAGAGACAGCCTACGGGAAAGTGTGTCTGCGCAACGCCACTATCTATCCTACTGTTTAAGTTGAACTGCTAATTTCTCTAAAAATAATTATAATAAGCCAACAAGGTTAACTTATAAATTCAAAAGGATCCAGTAGTTTAGGCTATGTCTATACAGTTTGCCTAATTTGTCTTCTTCAATGAGAAAGTCGTAGATCCGTTTCCAATAAACGAAACTTATCTAATAGGAGTCCTATGACTGACGCGTGTTGCTATAAAAACGTCTTGTCTTCCAGTTAATGTTCGTGAATGTTTATTGTAACAAACAGCCCAGTTCATACTCATATAATTGACACGACCAACACGGTCAGAAAAACCGTGGAACTCCTAACATTCATGCCGTGCATCACGTTCTTAGCCAGAAACTAAAACCTCTTAAAGTGACATGCACCTATTTAAACAACATGTCACACTAGAAAAGTTACACTAGAAAAGTTACACCAAAGTCACACTAGAAAAGTTACACCAAATTAAATCCTGACATCAGAAAACATCAGAATTCTTTAGCATATTACATTTCAAATCAATTATTCCAAATATTCAATAACAGAGGCCTATCTGACGGTAAATAACCTATGGCTGTGAGTTTTAATTGCTTTCATGCATTTCTGATAACAGGTGAGGAATGTTTTGGAGACATACATGTATTTTAGGCATAACGCTGGCAGCCAATGGGCTATGGCCGGCCCTGGGAGCACTCTTAATAAGCAACAGTCTGCAGTATTGAATAGCTATGCCTACTTTAAAATGTGTTACTTGTAAACGAAGGGTACAATTAGTCTGTATGGCACTATTTTACGTAGGTCTACGCCAAGGCCCTTTGATTTGAATCACTTGCGTGTGTCATTTTTTATTTTATTTATTTATATATTTTTTTGGACTATTTTTTTTCAGTCAGATGATTTTTTTTTCACTTTAATCCATGGGTATTTGGTGAGGGTAAGTGGGACTCAGTGCTGTGGTGTTGTGCATATCCCCCTGTAGGCGCTCTGGGTAATTGGGACTCAGTGTTGTGTGTGTCCCCCTGTAAGCGCTCTGGGTAAATGGGGCAGTTGGTGAGGGTAAGTGGGACTCAGTGCTGTGGTGTTGTGCATGTCCCCCTGTAGGCGCTCCAGTGTGGAGCCGGAGGAGGCGGAGGAAGTGCTCCCCCTGGGCATGACCCAGCTGGTGCCCGGCCTGCAGCCGCTGGTGCTGTGGATGGCCAACTCCATCGAGCTACTGCACTTCATCCAGCACGAGGTGCCCCTGCTGCTGCCCTGGGGCCACAGCGCCGCCCTGCAGGCCGACGGCCACGAGCACACGGACGACGAGCTGGACGGCCAGCACGGCACAGGTAACCGTTGGAAACCTATGCCTCGTAAGCATCCTTCTCTGTGCATGTCATCCAGTCTTTTTTGTTTTTTGTGAGTTTGTTATTTACATTACATTACATTTGGCTGACACTTTTTAACCAAAGCGACTTACAACATGGCAAACATTTTAAGGTTTTTAGCAACAATTCTTGGAAAAAAATGTTAAAGGTAGAGTGCAGTAAGATTTTTTTTTTTTTGTTTTGTTGTTTATTGACCCTATTCTTTTTGTCTTGTGCTTTTACTTGAGTGTCGTTTTATACTGAGGACCCCAGGAAGATTAGCAGCCACTTTGTGGAAACTATTGCGGATCCAAATAAAGAATAACAAATAAAGAATACCAGTGGGAGTTTGTACAACTTCAAAACTTTTTTAGGCTCTTACAAACAGCACCTGCTTTTCCATTTGATCAACATAAACCCACTTTATTCCCTTTAGAATTCTCAATCCTCAATAGAGCTTAATCAAAGGAATAAGTTTGTTGTTTAGGACATTGTATTCAACTGCTTTGTAGCTTTGAGCAAAATGCACTTTCATAGAATTCATAGCCCAGTTCAGAGAAATTCATAGTTTCTCTGACCTGGGCTGCTAGTTTCTGTTTCGGTCAGCTGTGTGGTAAACTCCCAGCCGGAATGCGTTTTCATGGGTCATCAAAGTTCATAGCGGCACCAGCACCGGGTTGACCTCTTGACCTCTTCCGCTGTCCTTCCCAGGCCTCTCGGACTCCCAGATCCTGTCCACGCGAACGGCTAGCGAGGAAGCCATGACGGTGCTGGAGGAGGTCATCATGTTCACCTTCCAGCAGTGCGTCTATTACCTCACCAAGGTAAGCATGGCCCCTTATTAATGATTCACACCTGTGCACACACAAACACAAACACCCACCCACAGACACACACACACACACACACAAATGAAATGGATCGTCCCGTTTTTCGATCGCTCCTTGATGTAGCTGTTTTATTCCCCTACATGGCGAGGGAGCCCATTCTGTGGATGCTGGAATAGGGCGACAGGACGTGAGAGTTCTGTAAACACCATTCTTCCCTGCTGTACGGGCTGCCAAGAGCAGAAAAGCAGCCCCAGCAAGCCAGTGGAAACACACTTTTTCCATGCTGCTTTTAGCTAAAGACCAGTGTGTCTGCGTGTGTGTGATTGTGTGTGTTCATATTTCTCTGTGTGTGTGTGTGTGTGTGTGTGCGCGCGCGCGGGCATTTGCATGTTCGCACTTGCGCGTATATGAGCGTGTGTGTGTGTGTGTGTGTGTGTGTGTGTGTGTGTTTGTTTTTTGACTCTTTCCAAATGATAGGACACACTATCTCTCTCTCCCAAAAACAATAAGCAGTTATTTTCTTTGGGCTCGGAGCAGTTCAAGACCAAAAAGTTCTCTTCTTCGTTGCATGGCATCTATTGTCAGAGTGAGGAGGTTCTCTCTCTAGACACGTATATTTCAGCTGTTTTTGTTTACGTGTGAGTTTCTACTCTGGAGCACGTCTTTACGTGAATAATGTTTGGCTTCTTAAAATGGATTGTTTATTCGGACTGTAAACAACAATACGAGGCATTCCGCTGCACAATGAGGCCGAGGGAAAAGAGGCGCCTAGCGCTGGCCAATCACAGCCTCCGTAGACCGCAGAGTGCCCACTCCTCTTTTTCTGTTCATCCTCTGCTTCATCCCGTCTTCCACGCCATCCTTCTCTCTCATCTGCAGGCGTCTGTTTCTTTCTGTAATTCTTCTCTGGCTCTGTCACTCTCTCTCTCTCTCTCTAACCGCGCTCTTCTTCTATCCCCCTATTCTATTTTCTTTCTCTTTCCATTCCCCCCTTTTTCCTAGACACTGGTCTGTGTGATGCGGCCTGGGTGGGGCGCGTGTGGTGGCTCGTCCCCATGGCAACCGTGGCGAGCAGCCCTGACGACCGGCTCCCCAGGGCGTAGTGTGTGGCGTGCCTGAGATGTGTTTGTTTTGGGTTTTTTCGCTCCGTGTCACTTTTCCTGTTTCCTCCATCAAGGCCAACAGCTCAGCACTGCCCTGTCACAGTTTCTCATTGTGATCAGCGCAGTAAACCACCCCCACCCCCCACCCACACACCACCTTTCATAGTGGGTGTGTTGTTGTGTGGTGATGACAAGTCGCGTACCTATGCAACGCCTGACTGGAACAGATTAGTTGGCTATCGTTTGATGTGTGTCAGTCCCATAATGCACAATGAGAAGCCCACGAGACTGTTTGGCTGTGTTGGCCCTGCGCTGAGAGAGAGAGAGCTTGGTCCCAGTTGCACGGGGGACACTTTTAAAGTACGCACGCACGCACATACTCATGCACATGGTGAGGGACTTGTGGGTCTGGCTCCAGAGCCGTAGGGAAACAGCTGTAGCCTGCTCTGACTGCGTCGGACCAGAACATTGCCCTCGCACTGCCCGGCTTCCTGCTCAGGAAAAGACACATCTGTCCACTGGCCGAGGGACAGATGGGCAACCATGGAGAGAGAGAGAGAGAGAGGGAGAGAGAGAAAAGAGAAAGGAATTAGTGATGGCCAACGGAGAAATGGAAGAGACGCAGAGAGGAAGAACGGCGTGTAACTGGAAAGCGCGGAATTCACTACGCACAAATTCCTGAGCGCGCTCAGAGGAAACCGTTACGACACCCTTTTGATAGATGAGGTCACAGCCAGGCAGCGCTAACAATAAGAGACATCAGACGTGTCGTGAGGCTTCGTGTTCACCGGGATTGCGGCTCAATAGACGCCCGCTAAACCCGCAGGGGTCTGTTTCTGTCTCTTTGTTTCGGCGAGCTGGCACTCTGGCGGCCAGACCACCTTGAAGCAGGTGGCGGTGGCGAGGCGTTGGGGTGAGCTGGCATAATGGGCGCCCGCTGCCCGCAGCGCTGGCCGGTCCAGACTGAACGGGGTCAGGGTTTTTTTTTCCAGGATGGCCTGAGCGTTTCGGTCCCTTCTTTCTGTCCCTCCAGCAGTTCACCAGCGGTGCTGTTGTGTAAAAGTACACACACACACACACACACACACACACACACAGAATTGATAGCACAACCCTGAAAGACTGAAAGGGGAGCGTCTGTTGTAGGAGTGTAAAAACTGTGTGTGTGTGAAAGGGATAGAGAAAGTGTGTCTCTCTGTCTGTGTCTGTTGGGGGACACAGTGGGAAGGAGAAGCTGTATTGCCCAAGTGATGTGCCTGCAACCCCCCCCCCCCCCCCCCCCCACACCCCGGTCTGCCCTCCCCAGGTCAGTGGTGCATTGCGGTGCGGTGTGGAGTGCTGGTTTTCATCAGCCTAGTCGGGTCTACACACTGGCCTCATTAAAGATCAAGGGCCGCCCGGACCAGGAAGTAGCTTACTTACTGCCTCTCAGAGTAGGGATCAGACTTTCTGGCAACTGAAATGAGATTTGGGAAATGTAGCCATTATATGGTAGTTGTATATATTATATGCAAGTTGGCCCAGTCAGGACTTGACTTAAGACCTATTTTATGTCCCCATCCGTCTTTGTCCCAATGCTCAGTTTGTCACTTTGGGGAGAAAAAAAAGTGAATTTCCTGCTTTGTTTCCGCTGTAGTCTGTGAGCACACACACACACACACACACACACACACACACACACACACACACACACACACTCTCCAGGATCAGATCTCATTGAAATGATCCCAGAGGCAGTCTTGCTTCTAACTAAGTCAGGGCTTACAATTCATTGCCGCTCACAGAGAGACCCAAAACAGGCGGATTAAGTTTGTGGCTATAGCGAGCTTAGCCTATCGTGCCTTTAATCTCCATTGTTGTGAGAATTACCTGAAGTGTATGGGAAGGCAGTCTGGAATCATGGGATAGAGGGGGGTGCGTCCTGTACTGTCCTGTTTAAATGCAGGTTAGAGTTGAGAGTGCTTTTTAGGAAGGACCTTATCTCCTTCTAGCCCTTTCAAGTCTCACTTTCCCAGCGTGCTGGGGGTGCTCAACCATCATGGGTTTCCCTAAGAGCTCCAGTCATAGGAGTGGAATCTGCCTCAGCCGTACATGGGAGGGTGGGTTGTCAGGGGTGCCCTTTGTTTCCCAGCCTCCTCCTGTTCCTCCCAAGTGTCAGGCAGGACCTCCAGCTTTGGAGTGAGGTCACGTTTGCCCTTCCTGTCCCGAGAGAGAGAGAGAGAGAGAGAGGGGGGGGGGGGGGGGTAGGGAAAGTGGAAGAATAACAGATATGCTGGTCAGTTCAGGGGTCCAGTTGGAGCTCAGGGAAGGTTCAGGCATTCCTGAGCTGTGAGTGCTGTTCCTGCCCCACTCCCGTTCTCCCGGTCATGTGGGAGCTGAGGTGTCGTCTGGTGTTGGGCTGAGGGAGATGGTGTCCGACGATTGAAAAGGTGTAAAGGAAGAGTCGTCTCTCAGTCACTCGTTTGGTATTTTCTAAACGATTCCAACGTTAGCCAGACCAAGTGCAGTCTTTTGAGATTGAACATTAGTCTGAGGAGTCTGCGCTGTATTTCTGCTGCACAAGAACCATTATCAATGGGCATGAATCTGTACGCTTGGATAATCCTTCAACCAATCAGGACATCGATCCGGATGCGCCTGGTGGATAGGCCCGTTTGTGATTGGTTCCAGCAAAAGTGGATAGGAAGCAGGAGAGATAAATGTGTAGGTTTCCAGCCTGAGCTGCAGGGCCAAATCCAATCGCCGTCAAATAAGTCACGTCACCATCCAGTGAAACTGGAGAATCATTTTGTCTTATTATATTCGCACATAATCAGTTTTCATTTGTTCCTGTCAGAATGTTAAAACTAATTTTATGCCATCCCTTCCCTCTCTTTGTTCCCTCTGTCTTCACGGTATCTCTTTTTCTCTTTCTTTCTCTGTCTTTCCCTCTCCTCCTCCCCCTCTCTCTCGTCCGTCTCACTGTATCTCTTTCTCTCTTTCTCTCTCTCCATCTCTCCCTCCTCCTCCCCCTCTCTCGTCCGTCTCACTGTATCTCTTTCTCTCTTTCTCTCTCCATCTCTCCCTCTCTTCCTCCCCCTCTCTCTCTGGTCCGTCTCCAGAGCATGTACGCGGCGTTGCCGGGGCTGCTGGACAGCAACCCGTTCTCGGAGAGCGGCGGTGGGCTGCGGGTGCCGGCGGGCGTGAGCGCCGTGCTGGAGGTCCTCCAGGGGGCGCTGCAGCTGCTGCAGGCCTTCCAGGTGCACGGGCAGATCTCCTCGCAGCTGCTGGCCTACCTCTTCTTCTTCACCAACGCCTCGCTCTTCAACACCCTCATGGAGAGAGGTGAGGAGCCCGCGCTCCGCCATTCACTTCGAGAACAGAGAAGAACAAACACACATTTAATCAATACAGAGAAAGTCAGCTTTATTTTTGTTATGTTGTGAAGCCTCCCATAGGTGTAATCTTAAAATAACATGGCAGATGAGATTATGTTATGAGATGAGGTGAATAGCCCTCCGCCATTCACAATGAGAAAAGATACAAAATAATTGAAAAAAATAATTGAAAAAAACCCCCACACATTTAATATAGAGAAAGTGAGCTTTATTTTTGTTATGATGGGACGCCTCCCATAGGTGTAATAGATAATGAAAAGATTATGCCAGATGAGGTTCTGTCATTTCTCTCGGCTGTGTCTGAGGGGAAGCCTTAGGGAAGTGGGCTTTCTTTTCTGGATGGTGGGAAACGTCCAGCAGGCATAATGTAAACCAGTGGTTCTTAACTGGTTTGGCCAAGGGACCCACAATTCCCTATGTTTACTAGGTCGCGACCCACTTTTTAAAATATATAAAGAACATATTTTATTTCTCAAAATATATTACAATCGACAAAATACAAACATTTAGATTTACAAAACAAACATTTCAGCATTTAGATCCATTTAGATTTGACATCACACTGTAACTGGATGTGAACACAGCAAATAACATGAGGGGCCTTTAGGCCAGGTTTACAATGAAAAGACCAGAGAACAATGTGCAAATTAAACCTATATGCGTTTTAGGAACATTAATGAGAGAACTGGAGATGTTTTTTTAGATCTGATCAGAGACTCGAGCCACGTTCTCACATTCACTGGTATCTTGAAAAACAGAGACTTTTCCCTTCGTTTGTGCCTTCCGTGTAGCCTACACACAAACGGCGGTTTCGCCTCTGAATTCTTTCTGAAAACTCCGACAAAAGTGGAGATTCGTGGACTCGTTTCGCGTATGAATGTGAACTGAGAAAAACTAAGTAAGCTACTTGCGTCTGCGCAAAAAGTGTGGCCAATGTTTACATTTTCATTTGGCTTTGGTGATCATGGATGCATTCCGAGTAGCAGTTGCAAAATATAATCTAATGTTGGTGCCAACCCTTTTCGTTTTTTGCATTTGCAAATACAGTTGAAATGAAACAAGGAAGTGATTCGTTGATGTTATTGATATTTTCGGGATTCTGATTAGCTAACGTCTCAAACTTCTTGTTACACCACTAAGATTTGGCATGCTCTTGGCGGCATGAACACGGGTGTCAACGAAAACCTTTCTGAAAACTGACAAGTGTGCAATGTTAAATGTTAAAATGTTGAAAACGGAGGTAATATTCGTTTATCAACTTGTAGCCTAGTCCATGGTAGCATATCTCCGTGGCTGGGGTCAACCTTAAGTGGTTGCATGAAAAAATATACATAGCCTATATTTTTTACATCACTTCGCGACCCACCCAGGACACCTCCGCGACCCACTTTTGGGTCGCGACCCACCAGTTAAGAAACACTGATGTAAACAACATGGTGTGGTTACCTTCTGAAGCGTTCTGCGTTCCTCGTTCCTCTTGGCTACGTCTGAGGAAATGTTAATGCTAATGGATAATGCTTGGCTGAGCTCGCTCTCATAAGGAAGCGCATCATGATGTAGTACTTAAGCAGTACTTAAACTTTTTTTTTTGTGCGTTGACTGCGTTCATATGAGAGGAGTTTTGGTGAATGGCTGATTTGTTTGTCTCCGGTTCTTCAGGTTCTGGGGGTGGGTTCTACCAGTGGTCCCGTGGGGTCCAGATCCGTGCCAACCTGGACCTGCTCATGGACTGGATCCAGGGGATTGGACTCGGGGACCTTGCTGCCGAATTCTTCCAGAAGCTCTCCTCCGCCGTCAACCTGCTGGCCACCCCCAAGGAGAACCTCCTGCAGGTCTGCTGTCCCTTGGCCCCCAACACACACGCACACACACACGCACGCACGCACGCACGCACGCACGCACGCACGCACGCACGCACGCACGCACGCACGCACGCACGCACGCACGCACGCACACACACACACACACACACACACACATTTTCATATACACACACACACACACGCACATTTTCATACACACACACACACACACACACACATACTTCAAAGCCCCAAAGCTCGGGCCCCTGCACACCCACACACACTTGTAAATGCCCCTTCTTAGACCGACGAGCCGTGAAGCATTAGTCAAATCCCAAATCCCGCCACGGCACTGAGCAGAGAACATTCAGCAGAACCCAGAGAATTAAATCCACCTTAATGACCCCTTACATCATCCACCAAAGCCCCCACCCCACCCCCCCACCACCACCATACCAACTGGGTTTCTGTCTGTCCTCCGCTCCGAGACACGGCAGCGGCTGGGTGATTTTGATGCGCAAGCATAAGCATCATCGGGATGGCATCGGAAAAAGAAAAAAGAAAACAAATAGCCAAGTACTGAAGCCAGGAGTGTATGAGTCATGGCTTATGTCAGATGGAGGAGTGATAAGAAGGGAGGAAGTGTGTGTGTGTGTGTGCGCGTGTGTGTGTGTGTTTGTTTTTTGTGTCGTCTTGTTCACGCCTCCAGTCTGTCAGACATGGAAATCACCTCACTTCTTAGCCCCGGGTCACCCCATCACCACCCCACCCCTACTCATGCTCCGGCGTTATGCAAACATGCCGAGCGTAGTCGGGTATCTGTTTCAGTTTAAATCCGTCTTAATGGCTGCTGTGCTGCTGATTTAATAGAAGCCCTGCTTAATGTCTCCCCCAGTCTTAACTATTTTTACACCTACGTAGTTTACACCCACGACTCGGGCCAATTAGGGTGCGCCTATAATGAAATAAGCTAGAGATCGCCGCGGACGGTCTTCGCTTAGGAAGGGGAAAAAAGCAGCCGGCAGCTGGTTTTATGGAGCAGTAGCCTCGCCACTTCACAGGGTCCCATAAAACGGCAGCGAGCGTGAGATGAAGGCGGATGACCTCACCGCCCTCCTGGCTGGTTATTAAACACCTTCACACTTTAGTGCACACCAGGAACTTTGGGAAGGCGGCGGTGGCCGGTAGTCTGAGGCCAGTCGGTACGGTAGCGGGAGAGTTGAGTCGTGTTGTGTGGAGTGGAGTGGAGTGGCCTGGTGTTGATGGGAGCACCTTGGAAGACTTGGGGCTGTCAGACGTTAAGCTCTCCTTAAGAGCAGTACTGCTGTAATCCAGAGAGGAAAGTCTCTCTATTTGCACTCTCTCTCCTTCTATCTCCCGCTCACTCACTTACTCATTCTCTCCCCCTCTTTTACTTTCTCCCTCTCTTACTCTCTCTCCCTCTCTCTTTCTCTTGCTCACTCACTCTCTCACTCTTTCTCACCCTCTCTTACTCTCTCTCTCTCCCTCTCCCTCCCTCCCTCTCTCTCTTTGACTTGTGTGAAGTGGAGGCCTGCCTGGCTTCTTGAGGGCACTTAAGGCCATAAAAAGCCACTGACACTTGGAGAGGTACTCTCGCTCCCATCCAAACAGCGCCAAGCAGGGAACAAAGGAGCCAGCCTGCACACCAGACCCAAGGCTCTTTCCCATGAGACATGAGCGAGGAGGGAGGGAGGGAGAGAGGGCAGCTGTTTTCCCCCCCGAGAGAGGGAAGCTGTAGATAAGACGAGTCAAGCAGGTGGGAGTAGGGAGTCTCTTAGATAAGGTCTGTCTGCTCACCGAGATGCCAGGTGGGGATGGGTTGTATACAGTAGGCCACACTGTGTTCCAAGAAAGTAGGGGTCCAGTCAACTCTTTTGTGGTTACAAGTCAGGGGTTAATGTTTGGAGGATAATAAGAAGCACATGGATAAAGGAATGTGTTGTTGTTGACTGTTTTATGAGCTGGTGATCTCACCGCCGCTACACTGGGACATGGTAGGCTCATATGGCCGAATGCTGTTTTCTGTTCGGAGAGGCTGCATGTTGGTGTCATTGAGAAGATCAAGGGTTAGTCTCACTACATTACGTTACACTACGCTTTGGTGTTGTCGTCCTTCAAATGAGCTTTGACTCTAACGCCTGCTAAACCCATTACAGAGTCACACCAATGACCGAAGGACAGCCAGTGGGGATTTTTTTTTTCCCTTTAATTCCGCTCCACCTGCTGTGAGCTGTCCTTATGGAAGTCATCAGGATCACAAGGAATCAAGAGAGGACAGTCTAGACGAGAGAGAGAGACCGATGGGGGGGGATAGAGAGACAGAGAGAGACAGAGAGAGAGAGGGAGAAAGAGAAACCGATGGGAAAGAGAGAGAAAGAGAGAGAGAGAAACCGGTGGGAAGGAGAGAGAGAGAGAGACGGAGGGAGAGACCGATGGGAAGGAGAGAGACAGAGAAAGAGGGGGATGGGCTGAGCAGGAGCTAAGTGGTTCCCAGGAGATAGTTCTGATTGGAGACTCATCTGGTGACCATCCCATCCCTCTCTCTCTCCTTCCCTCCATCTCCATTGTTTCTGTTCCTCTTAACTTTGTGGCTCTTGTAAAGAAACAAAAGCACAGATGACGTCCAACGAATGAGCATTTCCTCTGTCAGCATGTTCCTCTTTTGAGAGAACCCCCTCTGGCTGCATCTGACTCATGGCAGCACGTGGGAAAGGCTCCTGCTGCTGGCGATGTCTCAGCACGATGCAGCGGAGGCGAGATGAGATGAGATGAGATGAGATGACACGAGACGAGGCGAGACGAGGCGTGCAGCTGCAGGGCCTCCTCTGAGGCTCCAGTGGGCTCCGCCTGCCCTCCCAGCAGCATTAGCTCATACCTAGTGGCCCCCACTGCCTTCTCTCTCTCTCTCTCTATCTTTCCCTCGCTCTCTCTGTTAAAGCCCAGTAATGCTCATACCTAGTGGCCTTGCCTTCTCTCTCTTATTCTCTCTTACTTTCTCTCTCTCAGATTCAGATTCAGATTCAATGTGCTTTATTGGCATGACAAGGGGTACTCATATTGCCAAAGTCTCTCTCTCTCTCTTTCTTTACCTCTTTCTGTCCCTTTCTGTCTCTCTCTGTCTCTTTCTCTCCCTCTCTTATGCATTCTCTCTCTCTCTCTCTCTCTCTCTGTCTCTGTTAGAGCCCCGTTGTGTCCCGCTCTCAGCTCGTCGGGTTATTTGTTTACCGTTTTTCTCTTTCCCGGCCATCGGGTGACAAAGGGGCCACACCCTGACGATGGCGTAATTCTGCCGTGCCGAGTGCCATCATCACTGATGGGCTGGGATTGCACCCATTTTCATCCTTAGAGCCTGGACTGGCTTCTGCTCAAATGGGATTAGTCATGGCAAACTAATTCCCTTTAGACATCAGACATAATGACTAGTTATAATAATATATATTTGTTTGCATTAGTACATGCTTGATTAGTAGTAGTTGCTTGAACCCTCAGCTGTTTTGAATAAAGTGAATCCACCCAGTCTGAATCCAGCCAGCCTGTATTTTGAGCCTCCTCATCATTCATTATATTAGCTCTGCAGCACCAGAAAAAAGTTAGAGAAAAGTCCCCATACCGAGCACACTCAGTTCAACTAAGGCCAGTTAAGATCAGGCAGACTTGATAGGGTGACAGCTGATGACTTACGAGGACTAGCCTACTTTCCACACACTCAGATGCCTGCAGACCTCCTTCCATAGGCTCCCTCAGCAGGGGTTTTCCACTGGGGGGGGGGGGGGGGGGGGGAGTGTGGGTCTCCATGGCCCCTGGCTGGCTGGCTTGCTGGCTGGCTTGTTGGCTGCCTCGCTGGGTAACGTGCCAGCCCAATGCAGTCAGAGCTCGGTTTCTCCTTTTATCATACACAAACGCTGCTGCGCGCACACACACAAACACACACACACACACACACACACACACACACACACACACACTAATGATAGGCTGGCTGCGCGCTTAGATAGGTGGCTATTGAAGGGAGACTGTCTAGTGTGTGTGTGTGTGAGAGAGAGAGAGAGAGAGAGACCGAGAGAAAAGGGGGTAGAATGAGACTAATGAATAACGAGCTGGAGGGTGATCATTGTGTGTGTGTGTGTGTGTGTGTGTGTGTGTGTGTGTGTGTGTGTATGTGCGTGTGCTTACGTCTGACGTATAGAAAATGATAGACAAGAGAGGGACCTAGTCTCTCAGAAGACAGTCTGGCCAGAGGAGTGGATTACTGCCGGCCCTGCCGTTCCTCCACACGACAGACAGACAGCACATTCATTCCTCGAGTCTTCTTTCCCAACACATTTGTCATACAATCACTCCAGCTCACGGACCGACGCAAACGGGCCTCCAATTACAGATAAATGTGGGGAGATATTTTAAGCGCAAGAGGCCCCCGAGTGGAAGTAATCTCATTGGCAGAAAATTGCGCTCATTTCTCACTCTGTTTCAGCCAATTTAAGAAAGCCCAAGAGAATAAAAACACAGTCTGGAAACGCAGCGTCTTGTCATCGAGTGCCCGTTTCCATTCTATGCTGTCCAACTCAATTCACTGGCACTACTCATGCGTTCTTGCTGCTATACGGTTGAACTTTCCTGTTGTCTTACTGTCTTGTTCAATTCGCCAACGTATTTCCAGTGTTCTGATCCTCATTCTGTGCGTTCCAGTTGTGTTCGAAGTGCGTATTTTGAAAGGTTTGTGTTTGTGTCTCTTTTGTATGTATGTGCTTGTGTGCGTGTGTGTGTGTGTGTGTGTGTGTGTGTGCTTGTGTGTGTGTGTGTGCGTGCGTGTGTGTGTTTGTGTCTCTTGTACGTGTGTGTGTGCGTGTGTGTGTATGTGTGTGTGTGTGTGTGTGTGACTGCAGGCGTCCTGGACGTCCCTGCGGGCGGAGTTTGTGCACCTGAGGCCGGCGCAGCTGCACCACATGCTGCGGGAGTACAACCCCAGCAGGAGCTGCCCCTCCAGCTGGAGCCCCACGCCAGACGACGCAGAGGCCGCACTGCGCACCAGTGAGCACCGCACCGCACCGCCACACACACACACACACACACACACACACACACACCTCACCTCACCTCTCCCTGTCTCAAATACTGTACAAACTAAGAAACACACACGCTTTATTTATCGTTCTGTCATGACCCTCACACACACACACACAAACACACACACACACCTCACCTCACCTCATCAATCCCGGTCTCAAATACAAACTAATAAACACACGCTTATTTATTGTTCTGTCATGCATGCCCCTCACCCACACCCACACCCACACACACACACACACACACACACACACACACACACACACACACACACACACACACACACACACACACACACCTCACCTCTCCCTGTCTCAAATACAAATGAACACACACACTTATTTATTGTCCGGTCATGCCGCTCAGTCACACACACCTCACCTCTTCCTGGCTCTACTACTAACTAATGAACACACACACTTATTTATCGCTCTGTCATGCCCCTCACACACACACAAACACACACACCATCTCACACCTACGCTCAACACACACCAACACTCTCTATGTGTGTATAATTCTTGTTTTGTCTGTGTTGGTAGACACCTAACCATTCATCCTTATAACTAAGTGTTATGTTCAGTGTTCTCATTGTAATCCAGCATAAGAAGCATATAATCAAGGGCCCTGTCTGGCGTGGTATGGTCAAGGGTGTACATTACCCCGTCCTAATCTAAAGGTGACTTGCGTGATGTGCACAGGACTCTAATCCGTGTGGGGCAGCCTCTGCCCGCGGTGCTGCAGGTGGAGCTTTGAGAGTGCGGGCACTGCAGTGCACGTCTAGCTGTCCTCGCCGGCGTGGCTGGGAGCCCTGGCATGGCGTGCCCTGGACACCAGGGTTAATGGGCGTGTTTATGCGCGGGGCAGCTAAGGCTGTGCCCTTTTCTTGCCCTCACTGAGCAGATTGGCATCAGATCGCTGATCTCTCTGTTACTCCCTACTACGACTCTCTCCCTCTCTCCCTCTTCTCTGTCCATCTACCTCTCTCTGCTTATCTCTTATTCCCTCTCTCCCTCTCCCTTGTCTATCTTTCCTTCTGTCTCACTCTCTCCCTCTTCTCTGTCCATCTACCTCCATCTGCTTATCTCTCATTCCCTCTCTCCCTCTCCCTTGTCTTTCTTTCTGTCTCTCTCTCCCTTTTCCTTGTCTTTCTTTCTGTCTCTCTCTCCCTCTTCCTTGTCTTTTTTTCTGTCTCTCCCCCCCTCTGAGGGATGCCTGGCGTGCGTGCGTGTGTGTGTGTGTGTGTGTGTGTTCGTGCTCTGAGTGCTCCTGCCCCGCCGCCCTGAATACGCTCCCTGTGTGCTCCGTCATCTGTGCCTTGGCTGACCTGTCCCCTGCCTTTGTCAGCGGGAGTCGGTGATCCCCAGCACAACACTGCAGATCCGCCAATAAAATAGCCCTGACCTCGGGCAGCGCCCGGGACTCCTGTCATTGGTAAACTCCCTCCTCCAGATTGAGTTACCTAACGGAACCTTTGGCCCCGTCGAGGCCTCTCGTCGGAGTGATCTCGAAAACAAGTCCAACTTCATGTGGTGCTGAGTGGTTTTGTGTATGCTGAGACCCTTCAGAGAACCTGGACCTGTTGCAAGAGCTTCACTTGGGGTCTATAACAAACAAACACACACACACGCACACACACAAAAGACCTCACCGAAAGTTCTTCACTTGGATCTATAACAAACACATAGACTTAAGTGAACCTGTTTTGATGAGGTTCTTCTTGCGTGTATCACAAACACACAAAGCAAGAACCTGAAAGAGGTTCACAACACGAGTCTATTAGAAAGCTATGCACAAAGAACCTTCCCAGAGAGGCTTCATTTAGCTCTTAATTAATTAAAGAGCTCCAGCGTCTGGCCGACATGGATTAGAGCCCTGTTCACATTATGATCACTAGATTAGTGCAGGGTAATACATACCCATGGCAATGATATGCCAATTAGTGAGATGCTTAATTAAATACTGTTGTGTGAAGAGCCCTTTAGTCTGCCCTATAGATGTCTCTTTAAATGGTGTCCTTGTTCCAGGTGACATCCTGGAGAGTTTTGACAACCACCCTCCCCTCATCCTGCCCAGCCACACCTTCCACCTGGAGCTGGGCAAGCCTGTGGTGGACCAGGGGCTCTTCCGGCAGCTGGAGCGCATGCAGGAGCTCCTCCGCACCCTCCCTGTAGACGACACTCCCGTCAGCTCACAGGTAAGCGCACGCACACGCACACACACACTCACACACACACACTCTCACACACACTCTCACTCACACACACACACACACACACACACGCATACACACACACACACGCATACACACACACACACACACACACACACACACACACTCACACATACTCTTACTCACTCACTCTCACACACACACACACACACACACACACACACACAGACACACACACACACACACACACACACACACACACACACACACACACACACACACACACACACACACACACACACACACACACACACACACCCAGGGGCAGGTCGCTTTGATGAGGATTAAGGCTAGTTCAGGACTATGGTGGGGTCTGGAATGAGATTAGATAGGGAATCTTTTCTATAAACCTGTCTGGGAAAAGCAGCACAGGAAACAAGTCTAGTCTAGTCTAGTCTAGTCCCACAAGAGGTTTCAGCTGTCCTTGATGTAGTGGGAGGTTTCTGTCTTCAGCTCTGAGGTGATCTTTAACGTGTGGTTTAAATCTCGGGTTTCATTAACGTTCGCTCTCGTCTCTCCCCCAGACCGCAGATGAGCGGCAGTCCCTGACCTCCCCCTCGGTCACCGAGTCTCAGACGTCCATCCCCTCGTCCCCGTCGTCGTGGTCCTGGTCGGAGGCCCACCGGCGAGCGCTGTCGCGGGACGCGCTGGACTCGCGGGCGGCGCGCGGCTCCCACAGCGACCTGAGCGCGTGCGAGGCCGGCCTGCTGACCCAGAGGCTGAAGAGCCTGGAGCTGCAGAGCAGCCTGGGGGGAGAGGCCGGCCTGGGCCTCCACAAGAGCCTGGCGCTGGACCCGTCCTGCCTGCTCACGCCGCCCAACACGCCCCAGAGCATGGAGCAGGCCGAGCTGGAGGCCAGCCTGCAGGAGGGGGCCCAGCACAACAACAACAGCAGCAGCAGCAGCAGCAGCAGCAGCGCCCGCCACCGCAAAGGTAACCGCAACACCACCACCTATACCACCTACGGTATTTAGTATGGGGACGTGCGCACATCCAAGTTAAGATGCAGGAGCCAAAAGTCAAAGATCCAACATGAAGAAGGAGTTCCGCACACTTGCTTTATTTGAGTCTAATCCCCAAATAAAGTGACGTATCGAGCACTTAAGCTCTTCATCAGACTTGTACAGACAAACACCATCACCATTTTAAATAGGTCAT